>NC_089276.1:9406209-9623997 GCF_963678975.1 Dysidea avara
CGATCACTCCCAAACTCCACCTCAGATCACTCAGATCACTCCAATCACTCAGATCACTCAGATCACTCCAATCACTCAGATCACTCCAATCACTCAGATCACTCCAATCACTCAGATCACTCAGATCACTCAATCACTCAGATCACTCCAATCACTCAGATCACTCCAATCACTCAGATCACTCAATCACTCAGATCACTCCAATCACTCAGATCACTCCAATCACTCAGATCACTCCAATCACTCAGATCACTCCAATCACTCAGATCACTCCAATCACTCAGATCACTCCAATCACTCAATCACTCAGATCACTCAGATCACTCCAATCACTCAGATCACTCCAATCACTCAGATCACTCCAATCACTCAGATCACTCCAATCACTCCAATCACTCAGATCACTCCAATCACTCAGATCACTCCAATCACTCAGATCACTCCAATCACTCAGATCACTCAGATCACTCCAATCACTCAGATCACTCCAATCACTCAGATCACTCCAATCACTCAGATCACTCAGATCACTCCAATCACTCAGATCACTCCAATCACTCAGATCACTCCAATCACTCAGATCACTCCAATCACTCAGATCACTCCAATCACTCAGATCACTCCAATCACTCCAATCACTCAGATCACTCAGATCACTCCAATCACTCAGATCACTCCAATCACTCAGATCACTCAGATCACTCCAATCACTCAGATCACTCAGATCACTCCAATCACTCAGATCACTCCAATCACTCAGATCACTCCAATCACTCAGATCACTCCAATCACTCAATCACTCAGATCACTCCAATCACTCAGATCACTCCAATCACTCAGATCACTCAGATCACTCCAATCACTCAGATCACTCCAATCACTCCAATCACTCAGATCACTCCAATCACTCAGATCACTCCAATCACTCAGATCACTCCAATCACTCCAATCACTCAGATCACTCAGATCACTCCAATCACTCAGATCACTCCAATCACTCAGATCACTCCAATCACTCAGATCACTCCAATCACTCAGATCACTCAGATCACTCCAATCACTCAGATCACTCAGATCACTCCAATCACTCAGATCACTCAGATCACTCCAATCACTCAGATCACTCCAATCACTCCAATCACTCAGATCACTCCAATCACTCAGATCACTCCAATCACTCAGATCACTCCAATCACTCAGATCACTCCAATCACTCCAATCACTCAGATCACTCAATCACTCCAATCACTCAGATCACTCCAATCACTCAGATCACTCAGATCACTCCAATCACTCAGATCACTCAGATCACTCCAATCACTCAGATCACTCCAATCACTCCAATCACTCCAATCACTCAGATCACTCCAATCACTCCAATCACTCAGATCACTCCAATCACTCAGATCACTCCAATCACTCAGATCACTCAGATCACTCCAATCACTCAGATCACTCCAATCACTCCAATCACTCAGATCACTCCAATCACTCAGATCACTCAAATCACTCAGATCACTCCAATCACTCCAATCACTCAGATCACTCAGATCACTCCAATCACTCAGATCACTCCAATCACTCAGATCACTCCAATCACTCAGATCACTCCAATCACTCAGATCACTCAGATCACTCCAATCACTCAGATCACTCCAATCACTCCAATCACTCAGATCACTCCAATCACTCAGATCACTCAGATCACTCCAATCACTCAGATCACTCAGATCACTCCAATCACTCCAATCACTCAGATCACTCAGATCACTCCAATCACTCTCCAATCACTCAGATCACTCCAATCACTCAGATCACTCCAATCACTCAGATCACTCCAATCACTCAGATCACTCCAATCACTCAGATCACTCCAATCACTCAGATCACTCCAATCACTCAGATCACTCAGATCACTCCTATCACTCAGATCACTCCAATCACTCAGATCACTCAGATCACTCCAATCACTCAGATCACTCAGATCACTCCAATCACTCAGATCACTCCAATCACTCCAATCACTCCAATCACTCAGATCACTCCAATCACTCAGATCACTCCAATCACTCCAATCACTCAGATCACTCCAATCACTCAGATCACTCAGATCACTCAGATCACTCCAATCACTCCAATCACTCAGATCACTCAGATCACTCCAATCACTCAGATTACTCCAATCACTCAGATCACTCCAATCACTCAGATCACTCCAATCACTCAGATCACTCCAATCACTCAGATCACTCCAATCACTCAGATCACTCAGATCACTCAGATCACTCCAATCACTCCAATCACTCAGATCACTCAGATCACTCCAATCACTCAGATTACTCCAATCACTCAGATCACTCCAATCACTCAGATCACTCCAATCACTCAGATCACTCCAATCACTCAGATCACTCCAATCACTCAGATCACTCCAATCACTCAGATCACTCAGATCACTCCAATCACTCAGATCACTCAGATCACTCCAATCACTCAGATCACTCAGATCACTCCAATCACTCAGATCACTCAGATCACTCCAATCACTCAGATCACTCAGATCACTCCAATCACTCCAATCACTCAGATCACTCCAATCACTCAGATCACTCCAATCACTCAGATCACTCCAATCACTCAGATCACTCAGATCACTCCAATCACTCAGATCACTCAGATCACTCCAATCACTCAGATCACTCAGATCACTCCAATCACTCAGATCACTCCAATCACTCAGATCACTCAGATCACTCCAATCACTCAGATCACTCAGATCACTCCAATCACTCAGATCACTCCAATCACTCAGATCACTCCAATCACTCAGATCACTCCAATCACTCAGATCACTCCAATCACTCAGATCACTCCAATCACTCAGATCACTCCAATCACTCAGATCACTCCAATCACTCAGATCACTCCAATCACTCAGATCACTCCAATCACTCCAATCACTCAGATCACTCAGATCACTCCAATCACTCAGATCACTCCAATCACTCAGATCACTCCAATCACTCAGATCACTCAGATCACTCCAATCACTCAGATCACTCAGATCACTCCAATCACTCAGATCACTCAGATCACTCCAATCACTCAGATCACTCAGATTACTCCAATCACTCAGATCACTCCAATCACTCAGATCACTCCAATCACTCAGATCACTCCAATCACTCAGATCACTCCAATCACTCAGATCACTCCAATCACTCAGATCACTCAGATCACTCCAATCACTCAGATCACTCCAATCACTCCAATCACTCAGATCACTCCAATCACTCAGATCACTCAGATCACTCCAATCACTCAGATCACTCAGATCACTCCAATCACTCCAATCACTCCAGATCACTCAGATCACTCCAATCACTCCAATCACTCAGATCACTCCAATCACTCAGATCACTCCAATCACTCAGATCACTCCAATCACTCAGATCACTCCAATCACTCAGATCACTCCAATCACTCAGATCACTCAATCACTCAATCACTCAGATCACTCCAATCACTCAGATCACTCAGATCACTCCAATCACTCAGATCACTCAGATCACTCCAATCACTCAGATCACTCCAATCACTCCAATCACTCCAATCACTCAGATCACTCCAATCACTCAGATCACTCCAATCACTCCAATCACTCAGATCACTCCAATCACTCAGATCACTCAGATCACTCAGATCACTCCAATCACTCCAATCACTCAGATCACTCAGATCACTCCAATCACTCAGATTACTCCAATCACTCAGATCACTCCAATCACTCAGATCACTCCAATCACTCAGATCACTCCAATCACTCAGATCACTCCAATCACTCAGATCACTCAGATCACTCAGATCACTCCAATCACTCCAATCACTCAGATCACTCAGATCACTCCAATCACTCAGATTACTCCAATCACTCAGATCACTCCAATCACTCAGATCACTCCAATCACTCAGATCACTCCAATCACTCAGATCACTCCAATCACTCAGATCACTCCAATCACTCAGATCACTCAGATCACTCCAATCACTCAGATCACTCAGATCACTCCAATCACTCAGATCACTCAGATCACTCCAATCACTCAGATCACTCAGATCACTCCAATCACTCAGATCACTCAGATCACTCCAATCACTCCAATCACTCAGATCACTCCAATCACTCAGATCACTCCAATCACTCAGATCACTCCAATCACTCAGATCACTCAGATCACTCCAATCACTCAGATCACTCAGATCACTCCAATCACTCAGATCACTCAGATCACTCCAATCACTCAGATCACTCAGATCACTCCAATCACTCAGATCACTCAGATCACTCCAATCACTCAGATCACTCCAATCACTCAGATCACTCCAATCACTCAGATCACTCCAATCACTCAGATCACTCCAATCACTCAGATCACTCCAATCACTCAGATCACTCCAATCACTCAGATCACTCCAATCACTCAGATCACTCCAATCACTCAGATCACTCCAATCACTCCAATCACTCAGATCACTCAGATCACTCCAATCACTCAGATCACTCCAATCACTCAGATCACTCCAATCACTCAGATCACTCAGATCACTCCAATCACTCAGATCACTCAGATCACTCCAATCACTCAGATCACTCAGATCACTCCAATCACTCAGATCACTCAGATTACTCCAATCACTCAGATCACTCCAATCACTCAGATCACTCCAATCACTCAGATCACTCCAATCACTCAGATCACTCCAATCACTCAGATCACTCCAATCACTCCAATCACTCAGATCACTCACATCACTCCTATCACTCAGATCACTCCAATCACTCAGATCACTCAGATCACTCCAATCACTCAGATCACTCAGATCACTCCAATCACTCAGATCACTCCAATCACTCCAATCACTCCAATCACTCCAATCACTCAGATCACTCCAATCACTCAGATCACTCCAATCACTCAGATCACTCCAATCACTCAGATCACTCAGATCACTCCAATCACTCAGATCACTCCAATCACTCCAATCACTCAGATCACTCCAATCACTCAGATCACTCAAATCACTCAGATCACTCCAATCACTCCAATCACTCAGATCACTCAGATCACTCCAATCACTCAGATCACTCCAATCACTCAGATCACTCCAATCACTCAGATCACTCCAATCACTCAGATCACTCAGATCACTCCAATCACTCCAATCACTCAGATCACTCCAATCACTCCAATCACTCAGATCACTCCAATCACTCAGATCACTCAGATCACTCCAATCACTCAGATCACTCCAATCACTCAGATCACTCCAATCACTCAGATCACTCCAATCACTCAGATCACTCAGATCACTCCAATCACTCCAATCACTCCAATCACTCAGATCACTCAGATCACTCCAATCACTCAGATCACTCCAATCACTCAGATCACTCCAATCACTCAGATCACTCCAATCACTCAGATCACTCCAATCACTCCAATCACTCAGATCACTCCAATCACTCAGATCACTCCAATCACTCAGATCACTCCAATCACTCAGATCACTCCAATCACTCAGATCACTCCAATCACTCAGATCACTCCAATCACTCAGATCACTCCAATCACTCCAATCACTCAGATCACTCCAATCACTCAGATCACTCAAATCACTCAGATCACTCCAATCACTCCAATCACTCAGATCACTCAGATCACTCAGATCACTCAGATCACTCCAATCACTCAGATCACTCAGATCACTCCAATCACTCTGATCACTCCAATGAGTTAACTGCCTAACTGTGTAATGCTACTGAAAATGTGCATCATTTAGAGTACAGTAGTATACAGTAATATCCTAACTCCGTGTTATGGAAACTTCCTCTCCCTAATGGTATGTGTGAGACACACGATTTGGTCGTGAGACACACGATTTCAGCCCTCATATCACGACCGCTGTGCTGATCTCACAATTTCAATAAAATTTCCTAAATCTCCTTGATTCAAGCCCCAAACATCTAGTAGCATGTATCACGTGATCAGCTAATTAGAATAGTGGGGCGCCTCTATTTTGAGCTGGAAATTTTGCCGTTTTTTGAATGTGTCACGAGTCACTTCGCTGTCAAACTCAATGAACTAAGTATTATTTGAAGGTGAAATCCTTTCAGTGAGACTGAAGGACTCAGCACACTTGGAAGGTGAAGAATAAGGTGAAATCCTGTACCAGTTGTGTTATTTCAAATGTTTATTGCTTAATTTCGGTTGTTGTGAGGTGTACTTGCGCGGAAAATCTGTGCTGAACACTAAATAAGTAATGTAATTTTTATAAGTAATGTAATACGGTAAGTATAAATTTTTAATGGCCGGTAGCCTTGAGCTAGCGGACCATCAGTACTGTACCCTAAAGATTTTAGGTACGTGCTAGGTACAGTGTAAAAGTCGCACCATAATGCGACCAAAGATGGAAAGTACGTCACTTCGCACTATCCTAGGTCGCATCCGGAGATCACGTGAGACTTTCTTATGACCTTCATCGGCGCGAGCCCTATAGCCTGATAGGCTACCTTATAGTTATAACCGTTTCTTGGCTGCTTTTATATTGAAGCTCGGTGGTATCGATTATGGCTGTTAGTTACAACGTTTAACTAACGTTGCTACTGCAATTAGTGAGGTGCATATATGTGCGGGGGAGTCACACGGGTGGCGGGAATTTCTGTTGGTTGGAAATTTCGAACGTACTCACCATGGATTTTGAAGCGGAACTTGCTGAGAAAGAAGATGAAAGCATGGATGATAGTAAGACTTATATAGGATGAAATGAATGCTGCTTTGCGTTGTGCTTGTGCCTTCATTTCCGGGGTACGTAACCATAGTTACGGGATAGTAGTACTGTGGCGTGTCAGAGGAGGTAGTCCCCACATAAAGCAAGGCTAGGTAGTTACACCAGCTTACTGTTACCATGAATTTGTAACTCAGTTTTTAATAGACATAGGCTGTTTTACATAAACTTTTAGGGAGTGAAACTTTTAAAAAAGGGATCTTATAATGGATTACTGTACTAACATACATGCATGCAATAATTGAGTGGTGTTATTAATGCCAGGTGATGATTCTATGACTGTGTGCATCCTTGGGAGATGCAGTAGATGTGTGAGGAACAAGAGGACTGTGACCTACTGTCGTGTAGCAAAATCCCACACTGAGAGGAAAGCTTCTTGCTGCTTAAGCTGTTTTAATGCCAACTACAGCTTATCTAAATGCAGAGTGGAGCTGCAACATTTGGAGCCAAATGGAAGCAAAATGGTTTTAGTTGGAATTTGTGATTCTGAACATATGATATCGTGTACTTCATTGGAGCTTCCCAAGTCCCGTCTGCAACTGGAGAGCTTGCATATCATACCTCCTATAGATATGCCCACTCAGATGAATGTTTTAAGAAGTGAGAATGTTACCTCTGTTACAGGATTGTTGATGGAATACACAGATTCCAAATGGGAAGAATGGCTTGACAGATTTTGCCAGCAGTCCAGTACACGATTTTCTGTTCACACTGGGAAACAGATTAACGCTAAACAGCAACATGGGATGATACGAGTTCAAGGAGATTGTTACAACTTTAAAATTGAATGGTCCCAGATGTACAACTGTATTAGAGCAGGGAATGGATGATGTAAACCAGAAGTGGATGATCCATTGAAGAGATGAAGCGCACCTGGTAGCAGGTGCTGTGAATGCCCTGCAGCTATTTATTGTCGCCTTTTAACTCTGAGCACTCAGCAACAGATCTTAGAAGTACAGCTACCGATGCGGAATGCCCACAAAAATCATGATCCACTGTCAATTACAGATCAGCTTTGTAACAAGCCTGTTGAAGATATAGAGAAGAAAATCGAAGAACTTGTAAGGGACACAAGGTTGAACTTAGTGAGTTTAAAACTTGTTGTGCATGACTGGGTAACAAAAATACTCATTCCAAAACAACTGCAAGATGGAATTTTAAATGAGTTGCCTAACCCTTACAATCGTGCTTACTTTCCTACAAAGAAAGATCTACGCAATGTAGCTCACCGTGCTATTGTCAAAAGAAGGAATTCTTTGTTTGACCAAGATTCATTAAATAAAATCTTAAAAGAGCAAGCTAAATGCAGTGGGCTGCATTATTCTCTTCAGCAGTACAGCCAGTCAGGTCTAAAGACAAACACATCTAATGATTGGTTAGGAAAATATAATATGTATTTGTGGTTGTTGCGTAGTATATATCTCTATGTATGTTTGTTTGTTGTACTTTATGTTGCTGTGTGTTGTGTGTGTGTGTGTGTGTGTGTGTGTGTGTGTGTGTGTGTGTGTGTGTGTGTGTGTGTGCCCGCCCCTATGGCAGGGAAGTGGGGCTTTGTCCGACTGTTTTGTGGTCATAAACAATCAATCATTTATTTGTGTTGTACTTCCCCTTCTAGCAGTTTGAAACAAAAAGGAAAGGGGCTCATGGGTCAAATTGATGAAACAGTTGGTACATTGGAAGGTGACTCTCTGTTGGAATCATCTTCACCTGAAGTCAGTTCCCAACCATTTCTTTTGGTATTTCAAACACCTCAGCAGCAAAAATGGGTCATAATATATGGTAATGTGGTCACGTGTATGGATGCCATTTACAAAACCAATAGATATGCATTTCCATGCTTTTTCTTAGTTGTGAAGACCTCTATTGGTGTGGGAAGAGTGGTTGGGACAATAATACCCCAGTTTGAAACTGCAGACTTGATATCTGAGGGCATTAAAATTCTCAAGTCTTGGAATCCACAGTGGATGCCACAGTATTTTATGACAGATAAGAGTGCTGCGAGCTTGAAGCAATTAGAATTGTTTTTCCATCGTGCATACGGTTTGTATGTGACTTCCACAGAAGTCAAGCATTTGATAGGTGGGTGAACAAGTCATGTCATGAAGTTCCCAACCAGTCAAAGAAGACTGTGATAAACTGTTTCAAGAAGCTAGCATATGCATCAACAGGTAAGTGATTCTGCATGAATGATAGGGATGTTTGCCATGTGTTTCATCAATTTCAGATAAAAAGTTTGAAGAAGTTTTGCTTGACATGCAGTCTCAACCTTGGTACACTGGTAACAAACTGTTACAAGATTACCTTAGAGAAGAGTGGCTTTCATCAAAACCAGTATGTTGACTTGACACATGCTTTATGTGAACTTGTGTTAATAATTTATTGTCTTCTATTGTGTAACTTTGGTCACATGTGTATCGCCAAAGCTTCCATGCTGAAATTGATACAGATAATCTGACAGAAGCTTTTAACCACACACTTAGGTCTCGATACTTGCAACTTCGTCAAGATACTAGTGTGACAGACCTGTGTGAAGTATTGCTAAACATTGTGTTTCCAGAGCAACAAAAAGAGTATACAATTGCAGTTGCTCAACAAACTGAGGGATATCGTAGACCACGGTATGAGATCCCAGGTTACCTGATTGACCGTCCACGGAATTTGCAATCTGCTTGCTTGGCAAATATATCTAAAGCAAAGCAGTTTGCTTCTTCTGATATTACTACAGATGGAAATGGAGTGTTTACCTTGAAAAGCACTGATAAGTCTTATCTGGTAGACATTCCCGGTGGCTGTTGCGAATGTCCATACTTTATTAAAACAAAGATACCATGCAAGCATATGTTTGCTATATTTGCTTTGTTCTGTGACCAATGATCTTGGTATGATCTTCATGCCAGTTGACTGACAGTACTTACATGACTTTAGAAACTTCACTTTTGGAGCAAAATTTAGTAGATACTATCACTCCCATTGTGCAGGTACAAGAAATATTTACTAGAAATGATGATGGTAATACTGAAGATCAACAAAGTGATGCTGCATTTGAACTTGAGACTGATACCTTAGATGGTGACCGTGGTGTTGTTTTGGATGATTGTCTGGAGTTTGAGAAGAGAATGAAAATTGGTGAAAAATCTGACAGCAGTACTACTGCAACAGCTCAACATATTCCAACAGCACAAACATCAGCTCACAGATCGCGTATCCTTCAGAAGAATGCTCACACCATATTAACCAAATGTAAAGATGTGTGCTATCTGACTGATGATTGTTCAGTTCTGGAAAGTGTCATTCAAAGTGCTGAAAATATTTATCGTGAGCTAGTTGAATCTGCTGATTCATCAAATGTCTCTAATAGTTTGCCAATTTTTCCTGTGTTGTCACAGACTTCTGCTATATAGTAACTCGAAGAAACGAACAAAATTACTGTGTCGTCAAACCAAGCCAGTGAAGCAACGTGTTTCTTCATAGAAGGAGGTAAAAGAGCCATCTAACCCTTTAAGCAAGGATCAAAGTTTTAATGGAAATATTCTACCACCTGTTTCAACTGCCGACACAAAGGCAAACACTGATATCAATGCTCAGATGGATTGCACAGAAGGTAGTGATCAGATGGATATTAATCCCAGAAGTACATCTTCAGACATTGACACGGGTGGAACATGTGTGGGGATGAAGAGTGCATTACCATTACAAAGCATAGGTAACAAACCCCAATCAATGAAGAAAGATCCCCTTGAGGCCGCCAAACGACATCCATTGGGTCGCCCAAGACTTAAGAGGCCAAGAAGAGAAAAGTGGAACTTTCCTATGCGAGTTAGTGAAGAAACTAGTGAGGCACTTCTAAGTATCAGAAAGCATCAGCTTGATATCAAGGCTAGTTTAATGGAGACCTCCACTCAAGATAAAGAGATCTTGACGAAGAGGGTATGGTGAACTGTATACATGTCTATATTAGTGTTATCAAGGACATGGCTGTGTGTTCATAGAACCTTTATTTTATTATAGGATTGTAAAGAGAACTGTACAGGGGACACTTATACAAAACAATATTCTGGTCAGGTATTATATTCAGTAGTTAGTTACCTTGCCTGGTGTCACTGTCTTGTGCTCTGTTTTAGGGGAATAGTGTGAACAAAGAAACAAAAGACACTAACAGAAAAGGTCTGTTACTTTGCTAGTAGCTGCCTAGTATGTAACAGGGCCTGCAAAATTAGGGCATGTTGGCACAAACTACACCTCATCACGCAACAGGTCATATCTCAAAAACACGATAGAATATTTACATTCTGTAACTTGATCTATAAAGCCAAATGTTTAATAAATGCTGGCCACAGCATAATGGGATATAAAGTTATGAGGTGTAAAAGGAGTTTGAAAAAGTAGGGAAATTTTATGTACCCACATGTCCTATTTTCACAGGCCTGGTCACATAATATACTGTTTACATACTCAAAAGAAATAGTGACAAATGCTCATAAACTTAATTGGCACACCTATAGGTGTCAATTCCAGAAAGTGCAAGTGTTCTGGCTGCTCCTTGCTTGACTGTGGCCTGTGCACATTTTGTAAGGACATGATTAAGTTTGGTGGCCCAGGAAAGAAAAAGCAGAGATGTAGCAAAAGGAAATGTGTGATGAAAGATGATAGAAGTACACTATATAGTAAGGTACAGTTAACTACATTGCATAATGTAGGTCTTATGTTTATTCTATATACAGCCAACCACACCTAGTGTTAGCAACAGCTCTCCTTTGAACTTTCTTGAAAAGTCTGGACGTACCATCAAACAGATTGTACCAGATGGCAACTGCTTTTTCAGAGCAGTATCATTTCACATTCTTGGAGATGAAGACAAGCACTGCTCAGTCCGAGCAGAAGTACTGAAATTTGAACAAAGAAATGAACATATGTTAGCAAAATTTCTTATGCTACCAGCCAACAAGCCATCATTTCAAGAACAAATTAGGTTTCTGCAACGTCCTGATACTTGGGCAACACAAGTGGAAGTTATAGCTGTTGCTACTATGTTTAGCGTTGCAGTATTTTACTGTAGAAAGCAAGATAGCTTGTACCACTGGGAGGTAATAAACCCCCTTACATGTCCATCTGTAAGTGATGTCCAAGGTGATGGCTTTACTGGAGCTGCAATACCACACCACTTTGAGCTATACTGGGATGGATCTCACTATGACTGTGTGGTATTACAAAGCACTGGAATGTGTAGTAATTCAACCCCTGTATTAAGTGGGATTGTAAGTTATGTAGACATTACTTAGTTTATCATTATATATATAATAAATATTCAACAAAAGTTGTCAATAAAATTAACTTTACATATTTACATAATTATAATGCAGTGCTATACTAATTAGCTGCATGGCTATATGCATGAGAGAGACTATGTAAGTTGACACTGGGATTGTGATGAAAACTGGGTTATAGAATGGCCTGCCTGCAGAGTCACTTATTCATGGACGGAAGACTATATGAATTACCAGTAGCAATAAGTACACAAAATATAAGTACAACTTTAATCTGTACCTAGCATGTATGTTTTTAAAACCTTGGCTTCGTCTAGGTTTCTAAATCCACAAATTAAAGATCCTTGTGCTAGTCTCTAACCTACACATAATCTTTGACACATGCATGGGTAGTGGATACACTATAAAACCCCCTTGTAAAGAGCCCAATATTTTAGTCTTTTAAAACTGATTGTGCTTTGTGGCACATACCGGAGGAGGTTGGTAATGCATCATCCCTAGACATGTGGTTATGCAAACCAAGTATTGTGTCAGGTGTCAAAGTTTGCTTAGTAGTTAGGAAAGCAGCACATTGTACTGTTATGAGCCCTGGGACACACTGGCATGGCTGTCCTTTTGAATACTAAGATGTAACAATGTTGAACTACATGGTTGGTCGAAATCAGGTGATCAACCTAGATATAGAATTATATATTAATAGGGCAATTGGAAACTGTGGAAAATGAAAGGGGTTAAAGCATTTTATATGATTCGCTAGAGTAAAACCTTTCTTAGTGGCCATACTGCCCTTTTACAAGGACCATGTGCACATGTTATAATGAACCTATATAGTAGCCAGGTCCCAAACATATGCAGCTAAGGCATACTTCATGACCTCACAACCACATGCCATATTATAGGGGCCAGGTCCCAAATATATTAGGTATATTTCATGACTTATTAACAAGACCAATGAATTATAGTAATGAAATCAAATATGTAGGCTCCGGAAATTTATAGTATATTCTTTATTACCCTCATAATACGATCAATGTTGTCATATTTCATAATACTATTGTCCATTCTTACTCAAGTCATGAGAACCATCCAGACCATACATCAGTTCTTTAGTACCACACGATTGCAGTGGTAATATGGAGTGGCCATTAATCTCTACTAAATCCAATTGCCTCGATTGAGTGGTGTCATATTTCCCTTAAGGCTTGTCCAGTGTTGTATTTACAAGGGTGACAGACACTCCCTTAGGCCTGTCCAGTGTTTTCTAGCAAGCAGAGGGACACTAACAGGCAAAGTTGTAGGGTTGGGGGAGAAAAGGTATTCTCTTGTTAGTTCATTTTTGAAGCACCGATCAGTAGTTTCTTACAGTTGATTTTTACTATTTTGTCCTCCACAAAAGGTCAACTTTGTCAGTTTGCAATGTAATATGCATATTTATTGAGCAATGGCTGACATAACCTTACCAATAGAAGTACCACAAGGCAAGAAATGTTTGTGGCATTAAATTTTCATGGATTAAAATAGGGTGAAACTAATTTTTTTTTGCGATACAAATCAATCTCTTAATTGCACCACACAATTTGTTATAGGAGAGGGCACTTGAAGCAGCAACTGCAATCAATAAAACACTACAAAGATTCCACTGTGGCCTGTTAAAGCCCCTCAGATCTGTTCAGTGTTTTATCGTAATGTAAAAGTTTTATTTATTTATTAAAGTTTTTTATTATTATTATTTTTTATTATTAGTACTTTACAGTGACCAGCACTGAAGGTCTGACAGCAACATGTGCTGCAGCCTTAGGATTACCTAACCTACAAGGACTTAGACCTAGTGACTTAACTTACTTTTTACAGCATACAAGCTGAAGGTCTACAGTTCTGTAGCCTGAAAAACACTCATGCAACTACACACATGGTGTCTGTAAGTTGGGAGTGAGTGGGTAGGGGTGAAATTCCACAAATTTTCCTTTTTCCCATCAACCATCAAATTATGGAACCAACTCCCTGCTGATGTAATTAATTCCTCTACCCCTAATGAGTTTTGTAATAACTTAAGTAACTTTTATGATCACACCTGTGCGTTATAATCTTTTGATTAATAAATATAATATATATATAATAATAATGTTTCGCTTACGTTTTCCTTTGTGATTAATCGTCCACCCATGGTAATCCATTGTTATCCCGACGCACAGGCACACCACACGTAGCTAATCCGCCCAGCATGACCGGCACAATCTCTCGTTGTATGTCATCTTATTGGCTAGATTTACCCTAATTAAAGCAGCCTTCGATGTATTTGTAAATATTGTTGTAATTGAATGAAATATAAGTGCGACTTTTACCCTGTACCTAGCAGGTACCAAGATTTTATTAATTGTACATCCCTTATCAGTCTATACTTGTATGCAGTACTGTAAAGTTATAATCAATCAATCAAAAATCCACTGCTGGATCGGCATATCAAAACATTCTATTGGGAATTGTAAACTGAAGCGGTCTAAACAAAATTTTGCATAACATCAAGTTTTACTATTACATCTTATGATTATGATTAAAGTAGCTACCGGTAAAGGCATAGCCTGTATACCGGATCTGCACACAATAGTACAATTAACCATTATACAAAAGTAAATCTTGAATCAAGTAGCTAAGTAATTATCTAATAAGGATTTAAAAATATTTTGATCGACAATTTAATCTTGAGTGCCATTTGAAAAGCTTAAACTGTTGTCCCCTTGTAATGGTGGTATCGGAGTAGGTATATAGAGTGGAAAAATCTGAATTATAATAGTTATTAATAATCTTGTAAAGTAGTATCATATCACTTCTATGACACCTGTGAGCCAAGGATGGTAGCTGTAGTGCTGCTAGTCTCTCTTCTTATGGTTTATCTCTTAATGATGGAAATAAACATGTAGCCCTATGTTGGACTTTCTCCGCTTTCCTTTGATCAAGTACAAAGAAAGGCCCCCATACTGTGTTACCATATTCAAGAGTTGGACGTACGAAAACTGTAAATAATTTAGTCAACATATCAGAATCTAAATAATCAAAAGATTTCCTAGTAATCGATTAGCTTTTGTAGCAACCTCTGTGGTATGCAGGTGGAACTTAAGTTGGTGGTCCAAAATAATGCCCAAGTCTTTGTAAGAATCAATATTGTCGATAATTGTTCCATCCAAATAATATCATATGGAAACAATTTTGCGACATCAGTGAATGTTCTATTAGAGTATGTAAATACAGTCTTCATGGATTTCATTGATATACATAACACATTCAGAATGTTTGTGTGTATAGACACTTAGTAAAGTGCTATATACATCATATGGACCAATGAATTTACTTTAATAATGAATAACATTTAAGAAACCAAATATGTCATACCTGTCTCATTGAGTGGTATGAAAATACTTAACAGTTCTAAGGATTTCATTACCTGAATAAGTAAGTAGCTGACCACTAAAGAAGGCAATACAGAGCAACTGACTTTAAGTGCAATTGTTTCTGATATACAATAACAATTATTTTGAAGTTCTCTAATAAAGCAGTCGGCCGGGTTTGGATTTAATTTGTTTACAGTAAACAGTGATCACTTGAAGAAAAATTGAAGGGTTTGCCTTGAAGACAATTATTATCTAATCCAAAACAGCCAAGCTGTAAAAAAACAGTGTGGCCCTCAAAAAGGCTATGGTGAAAAAAGATGTGAAATCCAAGGTGGCGGCCAAGAAATGGCTGTGATGGTAGGTTAATGGTGAAAATTTTAATAACGGCAATTTAGGTGAATTTTTTTGCCAAGACCTTGGATTAGATTTCACTTCTTTTTGTATTTGTATACCCCAAGGCCAGCTTTGGGACTTTTTTAACCTGTCTTTTTTTTCTTTACTACAGGAAGAAGAAAAGGTGAAGCAGATGTACTTTAAATATTTCTGATTTTATCAGTAAATGTACAAATTATATATATAATACATATATTTATCATAGAACTCTCCATGGTGGTTTCTTTGTAACTGAACACTCTACAAGGTGACTTCTTCTTGCTGCTCTCTCTACAGGGTGAATGTTTGAAGCTGAATAATCTACAAGGTAACTTCTTCTAGCTGATCTATCTACAGGGTGATTTGTTTGTAGCTGAACTATCTACAAAGTAACTTCTTTTAGCTGACCTCTCTACAGGGTGATTTGTTTGTAGCTGAATTCTGTGCAGGTGATTTGTTTGCAGCTGAGCTCTTTACGGTTTCTTTGTATTTGAACTCTCTACAAGGTAACTTCTTCTAACTGATCTTTCTACAGGGCAATTTGTTTATGGCTGAATTTTCTACAGGGTGATTTCTTTGCAGCTGAACTCTCTACATGGTGGTTTCTTTGTAACTGAACTCTCTACAAGGTAATTTCTTCTAGCTGATCTCTCTACAGGGAGATTTGTTTCTAGCTGAACTCTCTACAGGTGATTTGTTTGCAGCTGAACTCTCTACATGATGGTTTCTTTATAGCTGAACTCTCCACAAGGTAACTTCTTCTAGCTGATCTTTCTACAGGGTGATTTGTTTGTAGCTGAACTCTCTACAAGGGAACTTATTCTAGCGGATCTCTCTACAGGGAGATTTGTTTGTAGCTGGACTCTCTACAGGTGATTTGTTTGCAGCTGAACTGTCTACATGATGGTTTCTTTGTAACTGAACTCTCTACAAGGTAATTTCTTCTAGCTGATCTCTCTACAGGGAGATTTGTTTGTAGCTGAACTCTCTACATGATGGTTTCTTTGTAGCTGAACTCTCTACTAGGTAACTTCTTCTAGCTGATCTTTCTAGAAGGTGATTTGTTTGTAGCTGAACTCTCTACAAGGAAACTTCTTCTAGCTGATCTCTCTACAGGGAGATTTGTTTATAGCTGAACTCTCTACAGGTGATTTCTTTGCAGCTGATCTCTCTACATGATGGTTCTTTATAGCTTAACTCTCTACAAGGTGACTTCTTCTAGCTGATCTTTCTACAGGGTGATTTGTTTGTAGCTGAACTCTCTACATGATGGTTTCTTTGTAGCTGAACTCTCTACAAGGTAACTTCTTCTAGCTGATCTTTCTACAGGGTGATTTGTTTGTAGCTGAACTCTCTACAAGGAAACTTCTACTAGCTGATCTCTCTACAGGGAGATTTGTTTGTAGCTGAACTCTCTACAGGTGATTTCTTTGCAGCTGATCTCTCTACATGATGGTTCTTTGTAGCTTAACTCTCTACAAGGTGACTTCTTCTAGCTGATCTTTCTACAGGGTGATTTGTTTGCAGCTGAACTCTCTACATGATGGTTTCTTTGTAGCTGAACTCTCTACAAGGTAACTGATGTCTCTACAAGGTCGCTAGTTTGTAGCTGAACTCTCTACGTGGTGGTTTCTTTGTAACTGAACTCTCTACAAGGTGACTTCTTCTAGCTGATCTTTCTAGAGGGTAATTTGCTTGTAGCTGAACTCTCTACAAGGAAACTTCTTCTAGCTGATCTTTCTACAGGGAGATTTGTTTGTAGCTGAACTCTCTACAGGTGATTTGTTTGCAGCTGAACTCTCTACATGATGCTTTCTTTGTAGCTGAACTCTCTACAAGGTGACTTCTTCTAGCTGATCTTTCTACAGGGAGATTTGTTTGTAGCTGAACTCTCTACAGGTGATTTGTTTGCAGCTGAACTCTCTACATGATGGTTTCTTTATAGCTGAACTCTCCACAAGGTAACTTCTTCTAGCTGATCTTTCTACAGGGTGATTTGTTTGTAGCTGAACTCTCTACAAGGGAACTTATTCTAGCTGATCTCTCTACAGGGAGATTTGTTTGTAGCTGGACTCTCTACAGGTGATTTGTTTGCAGCTGAACTGTCTACATGATGGTTTCTTTGTAACTGAACTCTCTACAAGGTAATTTCTTCTAGCTGATCTCTCTACAGGGAGATTTGTTTGTAGCTGAACTCTCTACATGATGGTTTCTTTGTAGCTGAACTCTCTACTAGGTAACTTCTTCTAGCTGATCTTTCTAGAGGGTGATTTGTTTGTAGCTAAACTCTCTACAAGGAAACTTCTTCTAGCTGATCTCTCTACAGGGAGATTTGTTTGTAGCTGAACTCTCTACAGGTGATTTCTTTGCAGCTGATCTCTCTACATGATGGTTCTTTATAGCTTAACTCTCTACAAGGTGACTTCTTCTAGCTGATCTTTCTACAGGGTGATTTGTTTGTAGCTGAACTCTCTACATGATGGTTTCTTTGTAGCTGAACTCTCTACAAGGTAACTTCTTCTAGCTGATCTTTCTACAGGGTGATTTGTTTGTAGCTGAACTCTCTACAAGGAAACTTCTACTAGCTGATCTCTCTACAGGGAGATTTGTTTGTAGCTGAACTCTCTACAGGTGATTTCTTTGCAGCTGATCTCTCTACATGATGGTTCTTTGTAGCTTAACTCTCTACAAGGTGACTTCTTCTAGCTGATCTTTCTACAGGGTGATTTGTTTGCAGCTGAACTCTCTACATGATGGTTTCTTTGTAGCTGAACTCTCTACAAGGTAACTGATATCTCTACAAGGTCGCTAGTTTGTAGCTGAACTCTCTACGTGGTGGTTTCTTTGTAACTGAACTCTCTACAAGGTGACTTCTTCTAGCTGATCTTTCTAGAGGGTAATTTGTTTGTAGCTGAACTCTCTACAAGGAAACTTCTTCTAGCTGATCTTTCTACAGGGAGATTTGTTTGTAGCTGAACTCTCTACATGATGGTTTCTTTGTAACTGAACTCTCTACAATTTAATTTCTTCTAGCTGATCTCTCTACAGGGAGATTTGTTTGTAGCTGAACTCTCTACAGGTGATTTGTTTGTAGCTGAACTCTCTACATGATGGTTTCTTTGTAGCTGAACTATCCACAAGGTAACTTCTTCCAGCTGATCTTTCTAGAGGGTGATTTGTTTTTAGCTGAACTCTATACAAGGAAACTTCTTCCAGCTGATCTGTCTACAGGGAGATTTGTTTGTAGCTGAACTCTCTACAAGGTGACTTCTTCTAGCTGATCTTTCTACAGGGTGATTTGTTTGTAGCTGAACTCTCTACAGGTGATTTCTTTTCAGCTGAACTCTCTACATGATGGTTCTTTGTAGCTGAACTCTCTACAAGGTGACTTCTTCTAGCTGATCTTTCTACAGGGTGATTTGTTTGTAGCTGAACTCTCTACAGGTGATTTGTTTGCAGCTGAACTCTCTACATGATGGTTTCTTTGTAGCTTAACTCTCCACAAGGTAACTGATGTCTCTACAAGGTCACTAGTTTGTAGCTGAACTCTCTACGTGGTGGTTTCTTTGTAACTGAACTCTCTACAACGTGACTTCTTCTATAGCTGATCTTTCTAGAGGGTAATTTGTTTGTAGCTGAACTCTCTACAAGGAAACTTCTTCTAGCTGATCTCTCTACAGGGAGATTTGTTTGTAGCTTAACTCTCTACAGGTGATTTGTTTGCAGCTGAATGTTTCTTTGTAGTTGAACTCTCCACAAGGTAACTTCTTCTAGCTGATCTTTCTACAGGATGATTTGTTTGTAGCTGAACTCTCTACAAGGAAACTTCTTCTAGCTGATCTCAGGGAGATTTGTTTGTAGCTGAACTCTCTACAGGTGATTTGTTTGCAGCTGAACTCTCTACATGATGCTTTCTTTGTAGCTGAACTCTCTACAAGGTGACTTCTTCTAGCTGATCTTTCTACAGGGAGATTTGTTTGTAGCTGAACTCTCTACATGATGGTTTCTTTGTAACTGAACTCTCTACAAGGTAATTTCTTCTAGCTGATCTCTCTACAGGGAGATTTGTTTGTAGCTGAACTCTCTACAGGTGATTTGTTTGTAGCTGAACTCTCTACATGATGGTTTCTTTGTAGCTGAACTATCCACAAGGTAACTTCTTCCAGCTGATCTTTCTAGAGGGTGATTTGTTTGTAGCTGAACTCTATACAAGGAAACTTCTTCCAGCTGATCTGTCTACAGGGAGATTTGTTTGTAGCTGAACTCTCTACAGGTGATTTGTTTGCAGCTGAACTCTCTACATGATGGTTTCTTTGTAGTTTAACTCTCCACAAGGTAACTGATGTCTCTACAAGGTCACTAGTTTGTAGCTGAACTCTCTACGTGGTGGTTTCTTTGTAACTGAACTCTCTACAACGTGACTTCTTCTAGCTGATCTTTCTAGAGGGTGATTTGTTTGTAGCTGAACTCTCTACGAGGAAACTTCTTCTAGCTGATCTCTCTACAGGGAGATTTGTTTGTAGCTTAACTCTCTACAGGTGATTTGCTTGCAGCTGAACGTTTCTTTGTAGCTGAACTCTCCACAAGGTAACTTCTTCTAGCTGATCTTTCTACAGGATGATTTGTTTGTAGCTGAACTCTCTACAAGGAAACTTCTTCTAGCTGATCTCTCTACAGGGAGATTTGTTTGTAGCTGAACTCTCTACAGGTGATTTCTTTGCAGCTGAACTCTCTACATGATGGTTCTTTGTAGCTGAACTCTCTACAAGGTGACTTCTTCTAGCTGATCTTTCTACAGGGTGATTTGTTTGTAGCTGAACTCTCTACAGGTGATTTATTTGCAGCTGAACTCTCTATACATGATGGTTTCTTTGTAGCTGAACTCTCTACAAGGTAACTGATATCTCTACAAGATCACTAGTTTGTAGCTGAACTCTCTACGAGGTGGTTTCTTTGTAACTGAACTCTCTACAAGGTGACTTCTTCTAGCTGATCTTTCTACAGGTGATTTGTTTGCAGCTGAACTCTCTACATGATGGTTTCTTTGTAGCTGAACTTTCTACAAGGTAACTTCTTCTAGCTGATCTTTCTACAGGATGATTTGTTTGTAGCTGAACTCTCTACAAGGAAACTTCTTCTAGCTGATCTCTCTACAGGGAGATTTGTTTGCAGCTGAACTCTCTACATGATGGTTTCTTTGTAACTGAACTCTCTACAAGGTGACTCCTTCTAGCTGATCTTTCTACAGGGTCATTTGTTTGTAGATGAACTCTCTACAAGATAATTCTTCTAGCCGATCTCTCTACAGGGAGATTTGTTTGTAATTGAACTCTCTACAGGGGATTTTTTTGCAGCTGATTTCTCTAGATGATGGTTTCTTTGTAGCTGAACTATCTACAAGGTAACTTCTTCTATTGATCTCCCTACAGGGCGATTTGTTTGTAGTTGAACTCTCTACATGGTAGTTTCTTTGTAGCTGAACTCTACAAGGTGATTTCTTCTAGCTGAACTATCTCTTCCCATAGTTGCATGAACTCCCTACAAGGTAACTTCTTCTAGCTGATCTCTCTACAGGGTGAATTGTTTGTAGCTGATCTCTATACAGGTTACTTGTTTCTAGCTGATCTCTTGAATTCTCTTCAGGATGACTGTTCTATTAGGATGACTGCTCTATTAGAGTATCTCGATCTCGCACTTGCTGCACCAAGTTGGATTTCGTGTTATAACTCCGTGGCTTTAAGTCTGATTCTTCTACACCATTGAAGAGCTTTTCTAAGATGATTACTCCATCTATACAGCGATTTTCAAAGCATTACCCCAAGCGGTTTATCTGGTAGGCGTGGCAAGTAATCGTTTTTTTATTAGCTAATCTCGATTGCGTAATTGTTACACACTGTTGGTTTTTTCGTTGTATCTTCCTGGTTTTTAGCTCGATTTCTTTCAAACCACAAAAGGTTTGAGGTTCAATAGTTAACCTATTCACCCACCGATTTTCAGCTTCTTCCCATACGCAGTTTACCCTGTAGGCGTGACAACATATTGGTGTTATTTTTCGTGAATAATCAATCATAACTCTTTTCCTGTATATCGTATCCTAGCCAAAGTTGGTACAGAGATGCGCCTTTATACCCCGCTTCAGTGTGCCAAATTTCAAGGCAATCGGATATGGCGTTCGCGTTTTATGGCAGTTTTTGTAAGTGTGCGAAAAGAGAAAGAAAAATAAGAAGAAAAAAGAAACGAAGAAACTAAGCCAATTTTTGAAGTCGCATATCTCGGGAACGCTTGAAGCGATGTCGCTCAAATTTGGAATGTGGAGTGCTGAAGGTGGAGGGAGTGTCCACAGCAAAAATCGTCTTGTTTCATCAAGGCAGCACAGAGCTACGGAGGTGCGAAAATTGCGTTTTCTTCCTTCCTGTCAATATACTCACGGGTGTTGCGCGCCGGCTTCTTGGGCCGCACGACACACTACCGTGTGTCTTGATGTGCACTGTATGAGCTAATGAATTCTCTTCAATAATGAATCATGTTAAAGAAAATTAATGCGACATAGAAAAGGCTTACTGTCGCATATTGCCATATGAATATAATTTGCACTTGTAGGGGATTTCATTGGTTAGATAGGCAACTGATCAACAACTAAAGATGTTTGTATAAGTCAATCATCTCTCAGTATGGCTATCTCTGTTATATAACAGAAAGATTTTCAAACACTCTAATAAAGCAGTCTGTCATTTTTTATATTGAATTCTTCCATATGTGGCCATTAGTGATGTATCGGTCCAAGGTGCATATGCTTGCACTTCAAGATATTGAACTTAAGTTGCCAACGAATTGACCATTCATAAAGTAAGTCCAAATCATGTTGTAGTACTGAATAATCCTCACTAGTTCGTATGACTCGGAAAATCTTAGTGTCGTCAGCAAACATATACACGGGACTTGATACAACCGAAGGTAAGTCTTTGACAAACATCGTGAATAAGATGGGACCCAACACTGAACCCTGTGGGACTCCACTTGTAACAGGAATGGAATTAGATTTCTTTCCATTAAGCACTACTTCTTGTGTTCTGTCCTTAAGAAAATTTTTTATCCACTGTAGCATCTTACCATGTATCCCAAAAGAAGACAATTTTTGAATCAAGTGTTGGTGGGGAACTGTGTCAAAGGCTTTTTGAAAATCTAGATATATCACATCAACAGAGTAACCTTCGTCTAAGTATTTAGTGAAATAATCAAGTACATGAAGTAATTGAGTAGTACACGATCTGCCAGGTACAAATCCAAATTGGTAAGCTGAGAGCAAATTGTTTGATATTAAATGACTTATTACAGTTATTAGATGATCTTTAACTATAGACTCCATTAACTTACCAAAAATGTTAATGGAGTCTATAGTTTAAGATTATGTAATGAAATAGCTTAAAATCAATTCCACATCATTTTGGTATTCATAGCTTAGTCAAACCAGTTGGTTGAAAAACCTTGTCGGCAGCCATTATTTCTTCTCCCATGCAAAATACATGGATTTATACTAAATGCAAAAAAGCAACCATTAGCACCCATAATCTCTACAGGACATTATACAACAAAATAAAGCCCTTGAATTGCTCTACACGATTCCGCCCAAAGTAACCCTCTATTGTTACCATAGTAACAGTTATTTACTGTTGATTACAACATAATACGCACCCCCATACAATTTCCTATGGAGAATTTAATTACTCGGGTGGGAAAACCCCAAAAAGCAACGTGTTACCCTCAACCAAATTTGCTAAACTTGGTAGCATTCTACGTATCAACACTTGCTGATTACGAATCCGCCTGAAGTAAGCACCTAACTAATTGTTGTACGGAGTTAAATTGCAAAACATACGAAAAAAACTGTTTTTTTCCGCTAAATTATTACGTATCTGAATACATAATCTAGAGATACAAGGCTCTATCCTGCCTTTTCTCTTAGTTACGTCACAACTCCTATATATCACTCGAATCACCATTGATTAAGGATTCTGATGAGCCATAGTAGTTCTCCGTAAATGAACATATGCGGAAGTTATGGGACCGTATTTAGCACTCGGTGTAATTTTTGCATATTTTTTACGTTACGGATTTTTATAATGTATGGTAGAAGTTGACAAATGGTTTGATATGTACTGATCTACTCAAGAAATGAGATGTGATTTCAATGATGAATCACTGGTGAACCAGTACATCAACTGAGTTGAAAGACTGATATCACGTGATTCTACGATGGAGCAAAGATAGTAGGTTCTTGACATATAGTAGGCTATACTATAGCATAGAGATATTATAAGCTGCGGTAAACAGCAGTGTTGCACCCACATAGCTAGCTAGTTGTGCCATTTAAAACAATAATATTTTTGTTAAAACAAATGTATGTGCATGAGCCCCATCACAAAGATGGTAGGCTTTTGTAGCTGCATAGGGGAAGGGTGGCTGGCTTTCACCCGATCAGGTTTACTTCCAGGTTGAGAGGTCTGGGGGAATCTCCAAAGAAAAAGAGCGGTCTGGGCACAAGACTAGATTTTAATACTAGGCATCATCTCGAGAGGCATGTTATATAATCCAGTGTGCTAGCTAGCTGTTTGACTACTGAACTTGCTTAATTCTTTTCTGAACTAAGCACAGTCTCAGTTTATGCTGGTATGCGTGCAAGTGACTCTCCTCAAGCAACAATCCCTGCTTCTCTCCTTACTATACCATACCATCCAGATATTGTTTATGATAATAAACTCTGTAGCTTTGTTAGAACTGACTGATGATGTCTCTTAGATTCAGAAAATCATCTCAAGTCTGCCAGGGTTCAAAAACAAGAGGAGAGTACCAAGAGCTACAGTCGGAATTGGATTGTCTAGGAGTTGCTTGCTTTTACGATACCATTGAACTAAGAATTTTAGGCCATTACCTGCCATCATCTTTGCCGTTCTTTCAGAACTTACATGTGCTAACTATATTCAAAATGAGATCAAGGTCACTAAATCAACCTGCAGATGGATTTTTGACTTGGCTGCCGGTGTTTCAATTTCTTCAAGGAGGATTTTAATGGCAAGAGATAGCCAAGAAAGGTTGGGGAAATCTTGATCATTTACTGCTTTAGTTCTTTTATTTATTGTAGTTAAATTCTTTCATCACTTTTTTCCCTTGCCACACCCACTTGTGGGGCATTTTATTGCCCTATCCATGGCCGGGTCTCACTCACTTGCTAGTTATTTTTGTATCCTGATTATGTTATTTCATCAATAATGATGGTTTCGTGGGAAATGTAGATTGATCTACTATGGCAGGAGACACTTTTGGAGGGCACAGGGGGCTTGAGGAGGGGAAAGAAATTTGGTAAAACAGTGCAGTTTATTTACACTATGAGCTGAAAGAATGGTACTTTGTGGTACACAAGTTGTAGTTATTATTTCGCATAACTTATAGGTAGCTTGAGGAATGAAAAAAAACTTACATTCTAAGACTTGGGCGACTTCTAAATTGGACTTCCTGTTTGTTTGAATCTGAGAGCACTTTTAATCAAAGCGTAGCTATGCTTTGTGAAACATGTACTTAGGTTTATGACATAGAACCTGTTTGACGATTACAACAAAAATATCAATTGAATGTTCTCTTAGAATAGTGACTGTTCTATTAGAGTGTGACTGTTCTATTTGATTTGAGATTGACATAGCTATTTAATACCGGTCCAGGCAATTAGCTGCAGATATTCTTCCTTGTCCAGCAAATACATAATATATTATACAAACAAAACAATGTAATTAACTAATGTAAAAACGATTAAAAACATAGCTAGCTACAACACGATCACAAAACAGAAAATCCTGATCACAGTAAAATATTTCCCAGCCTGTTTTGGTGTCAATAATATTATATACTATCTCATAAGTCTAAGGGGGTAAAAGAAGAACCAAGTCAACCGGTTGACCCCCCTCAGATTCACCTATGAGCATTATATGGACTAGTTATCACTGGATCATGTGTAGCTATGCTACATTCTGCTAAATACCTGCTAGCTAGCCCACACATGCATGAATTTGTACAAAGTACAACAATACATAATAATGGTGTATATACTAGGTTTGTGCCTACAGCCAAAAAGGGAGTAATTAAAAGGAGTGAGAAAAAAACCACACAAATAGGTTATATAATAGTTTGCAGAGGAATATTTAGTAAAACACTGACTGCAAGAACAGAGGCAATAAAGTTTATGAGGATCCAAAAGATCAAAGTTACAAGTATCCCAGAAGTGGGATTTGATTTTATTCTTTATAGTGCATGTTAACAGATAGATTTGTGTTGATTAATTCCATAAATGGCAGGTCCTGACAAAGTAGAAGTGTCATCGTTTTGTTGGTGGATTGTGAGCCACCTGATCTGGTACTGTTGGAAAGGGAAATGAAATTGCAAATGTTGAAATTGTGATTTTGATGGATTTAATATTATTATATATGTGAGAGCTCAAAACCGTACCATGGCAGTATTTTCATTGTATAACTATCATACATTTGTATGAAATTATTTGTTTGCTTGTGTATGCCTGCAGTAAATTGTGTAGCTATCCAGCAAGATTTACCATTTTGGAACTTTAATTATATCATACATCTAATTGGATTATTCAATGACCATCCCCCATTGGACATGTCCTTGTATTCTGGTTTGTAATTTACTAAAGCCAAAGATGCATCACATAATACATGCATACATATTGCCATATGACATTTCACCAAAGATGCATCTTTTTAAAATACATTAAGGCATTTCCTGTGACATTAAATTCCTGTTTAATGTCCTAAAATTTAAAGACAATCCTGACCTAATGCAAACATACAGTTACATACTGGTATATTATTGTATGTATATTATATAAGCTAAGGCTGCATGATATGCACATTGTTATTGTTATTGTCATCAGCTTTACATTGAGGCCTTTGTTAACAGTTTAGTGGAAAAATACAAATTAGCAAGCAAAGATGGCCAACTGTAATAAGGTTACCTGCTGTAGTTCACTATTTACATGTACACTGTTTCTTATGGTGCTAAATTGTTCAGCCATACTGCGTGTACATCATCTTACCATCATCCAAGAAAAAGCAGGTGGTTTAGATGTTTTAAAGGATGCAAGGGCTGCTACAAGTATGACATGGTGTAGACACTAGTGATGGTATTAGTTGAAGGTTTTCTATATATATATATATATGTGACCAAATTTGCAAAAAGGTACTTTTCCACACCAGCAAACACAATGATGTAACAGTTGACCCCTTACACTGCATCAAAATGCAGCCAGATACTGTAGCTACACTCCTGAAAAATTTCAGACAATTATATGCCATGATTAAAAAGTTATGAAGCTTCAAAGTTCAAAAAATGAGTCAAATTTTGTGTGTAAAAGGTACCTTTTTGCTAATCTGGTCACATATATATATAAAGTAAGACTTGCATGTATAGATAGGATTGGAAGACTGTTTCAAAGTCTCCATGCAATCACATGATAATTCTACTACTTATATGCGTACATGTATTTCACTAACTGTGGTAAATAAGTAATAACTTATTTGATTATTCCAGAGTCTTTCTGTCACATATACAGTGTAAACTATTAACAGTATAACATGAGTTAGAACCTGTTCAAAGAAGTGCTACTAAATTATTATCTGGCTTTTCTGATAGACTGAGGTATTATAGAACTTACAAATCAACTTTTTAAGTGCAGCTAATAAGAGTGTTAAAGGGTGTGGTAGCCATAGTTTGTTTTCTGTAGTGTTTTGATCAGTATTAGAGCTGCTATCTACTAGGGTTGGATGATATTGAAATTTTCTCCGATTATTGCAAATATCATGCTATATAGCAAGTACATTAAAAAACAGTTTACACATCATATTTTCATGGGTGAAGTTTGTTTACTACGACAGCCATAAGCAGTTTGGAAAAACTAGCCTAACTTATGGGGATGCCATGGAGTAGGGCTGAATCAAATGCTGAAAATACTCCAGTACTTTTGGTACTCGGATAGTAAAATTGGTACTCAAGCACTCATTAAGTTCACATGACCCAGCTCACATGCCATCAGGGAGTGGCACAATGAAGGCTATAGAGTTTGATTGGCATAATTTCTTGTTAACATCAGTACTTTAATACAGTGTGTGTATCATTGTTGTTACTTGAAAAAACTATGAACTGTTTAAAGTAAGTATAAAACACATCACACGGGTATGACTACAAGTAGCTAGTATTCGTGAGTACTCAATCATTAACTTTAGAGAGTACGTACTCGAATAATAAAAAACATGATCGTTTCAGCCCTACCATGGAGTGCATATAAACCTTGAAGGAGGTACAGATCCTATGTATAGCTAGCAAATAATTTACTGAGGCTTTCTAATGTAAGGCCAGAATCTTTACCCCACATTCACAGTAGTGCTGCATCTGGTACACATGCCTCATGTGTATTCTAATAAATAGTGCATCGCTTCACATGTAGTAGTGCATGGGTTAGGCTTGTTTGCTAGTACAAGGAAGCTGAAATACTGATTGACAAGTACGATATGACATTTTAAACACAATTTATAAGTGTGTAGTTGGAACAAGAAGCAGCTGTATTCCTGCTATGATATCACAATAACCATTTATATGGGTATGGCGGTTTTTAAAAACAGGGCAGTATTGGTTATTGCCAGCTGTAAACTATCATCTTGTTACTGTCATACCGGTATATGGCCCAACTTTACTATCTACATACTCCCTTGTACAGTAGCATAAGCTTTTCAAACAATTTTGTGGCATGTGAATACACTTTTTAACAAAAATGTCAATATAGAAAACTAATGCCTCAGTATGTTTTCCTTTCATGAAGATAGCAACCAGGAAATTGGAAGGGAGATAGAAGAAAATTAAGGTAAAGGCAAGGCACTGAGGGAAAAACTTGTTGGAACTCCAAAAACGACATTCTATATGCATGCATTGTGTTACTGAATTACGGAATGAAACTGGTGACTATACACTGTCTAGTTTAGCCTCTATAGCCTTGCAGCTGTGGTCAGGCAGGCAGGCATAATATCTTTTTAATTTCGATATTCATGTTTAGTATGGTTTTTGATATTAAATGGACAAAGGCTCTTTTGTAAAGGTTCTATGAATGATTGTATTATGATATTTCTATGATGGCTTTTAGTGGCACTGTTGTGGCTGGCTCTTTTTAATTTTGGGAGATTCCTACTAAAGAATGTTTAGTGCAGACCTAATAGGCAGTTAATTGTGGATACTTGGATTAAAAGTTACACAGCTGTAATTAATATTACAAATATTGCACATCTTGAATACCAAATTTCACATATGTAGGTACATACACTTACGAAATGAAGTTAGCAATGTAACATCACATTTTTATGTATATCACTTTATTTCCAGCTCCTACAGTCACCATAGTCAGTAATCCAGCTGGTACATTAGTTAGTGGATCTACTAACACATTTGACTATCCCATATTGAGTAGTGTCACTCTGACATGTATGGTTACATCAAGTGATGGGTCAACAATTACAGTGACCAACTACCAGTGGAACACTACAGGTTGTTACACTCATCCTGATCATAATAGTGGTAATCCAACATGTTTTCCTAATAATCAAACAACACAAAGTGTAACTGGTAATGATCTAACTGCAGAGGATGCTGGTACCATCACTTGTACTGTAACCATTAGTGGTATTGGCTATACCAGTGAACCATTAACACTTCGTATATCAGGTATATGAATGTGTACTAAGATAATGTACATACAGGGTCGTTCCAATATTTTAGGAGGTGCAGAATTCACGAATTGATTGCAGTGGCATTACTGTGGTAGGGTACTGTAAATTAATATACCTACTCACTTACGTATCCCTCACACAATTAATGGCAAAAGAAATTGTTGATGTGAGGGGAGCATGATTGTGGGATGCAGCCCTTTTGCACCTTGCAGCGCTTATGAGCTCCTGCTAACACAAGCCAAATATTTCTAATATATACTTCATAAGCAGGCAAAGTCTATGGTGTACTTGTATATTAAAAATTGTTAAAGCAGGGATTTTCCTGCTGAACTACAATGGCGGATCCAGGATGGGGAATTTGGGGCAAATGCCCCCCCCCCCCCCCCCCCCCCTTCAAGAAATTGCATACAAGATCGAGATACTCTAATAGAGCAGTCAATTACTCTAATAAAGCAGTCACAATGTTCATGAGGCAGTGTAGCTTACCTATGAAGCTATAAATAGGATTTTATTGTACATAACAGACGTGATATAGTTGGTAAGGATAACTATCCAAACTCTGGATCCGCCCCTGAACTATGATATAATACCATCATTCATCTCTTGTTCCACTACTTTTTGTTGCTTGGATCCTTACTTCATTTTAAATTAATAATTTTTTAATACTAGTTTGTTTGGTTTCTTGTTATAGCAGTAGGGTTCCACCGATACAGAAAAATACCTACCAATCTGATACCAATACCTAGCAGTACATTTTCTCTGATACAGATACCGATACCAATAATTGACATACAGTTTACACACCTCTCAAATTAACTATGTGTGACTGCTCTTAAATATTTTATTGTGCGGTGACTGTTCTATTAGAGTATTTAGATCTTTTTCATGCAAACATAGTAAGTACTAGCAGTTGCTCAATGTTTAACAAAGCAATTCCTGCACCTTTTATGCTAGAATAATGCTCAACACTATTTCCAGCCTGATATATCTTACGTTTTGCTAGCATAGCATTTATGATGATAGTTATGATAATGACGATTGGCGCAAGTGGCTATTAATCGGTAACGGAATACCTAAATAATCGATACTGATCAATATCAAAATTATATCAGTTACAATTTGACACCAATCCGATTATCGGTGGAACACTAATTAATAGGCGTGGCATTGAACTTATTGTGAAGTTACAGGTATATACCGAGCATAAGCACTTAAATAAGTTTGCAGCATCTAAATATGCTGCTCAAGGAAAGTGTTGACAGAAAATTAATGCGTTGGTATGGATTCATTGTACCAACAAGATGGTCAGCCTTGAAGATAAAAGGAAAGACAAGGCACAAAGGGCACAAACTCATCGGAACCCCAAAAAAGGCATGGGAAATTGGCGTAAATTATCACACAAGTATTGCTATTTGTATTTGTATTTGTATTTTAAGGATAAAGGCTTATGCCTGTACATCCATAAACAAAATTAATAATTATTATGTACTTAGCTATTCTAATTACTACACAAAATCAAATAAGCAATTACTATAGTGTCTGTCCAGCAGTGTTTTAAAATCATTGACAGAGGGAGAATCAACAATAGATTGGGGTAATGAATTCCAGTCATTGATTACTCTGTTACTATAAAAATTAGATCTTGTATACGAATTAGTGTGATGTTTGAATAATTTCCTTGTGTGACCTCTTGTTACAGTAGAAGTGGATGGGGTAAATAAATGATTTTCTATATCATAACTGCCTTTGAGAATTTGGTACAAATATATCAAATCACCCCTTCGTCTACGGTGTTGTAAAGATGGTATGTTTAGATGTCTTAATCTGTCGTAGTATGATAAATGGTTGATAGATGGAATCATTCTGGTTGCTTTACGCTGCATTCTTTCAAGTTTTTGATTGTCAAGTGTGTAAGAAGGTCCCCATATGACATTGTTATATTCAACAATTGGGCGGACAAGTGTTTTATATAGTTTTACCATGACATCAGAGTCCTTACACTCAAATGATTTACAGATGAGACCTAGAATCCGGTAGGCCTTTTAACTACCATATCTGTGTGAATGTGAAATTTTAATTTTGAGTCAATTTGTATGCCAAGATCTCGAATGTTGTCCAATAGCTCCAGCTGGATTCCTGCTATAGTATAATTGCCGGTGTATGGAGCATTGCCAATATGTAAGACCTTGCATTTTAAAATATTAAAAGATAATAGCCAACGTTTTGACCAGTCAAGCAAGATATTTATGTCATTTTGCAGTACAAGGCAGTCTTCAGAAGAATGGATGGTACGATAGAGCTTTATATCATCTGCAAACATCAGTAACTGACTGAAGACAAGTGACGGCAGTTCGTTAACATATAGAGAAAACAATAACGGACCAAGTATTGAACCTTGTGGGACACCGCTGGAAACCTGTACCCAAGATGACAAGACACCATTAATTTTAACACATTGACGTCGACCCGTAAGAAAACTTTTGAACCAGCTCAAAAGTTGACCGTTAATTCCATATGCTTGAAGTTTCAATAAAAGTCTAGTATGTGGGACGCTGTCAAATGCTTTTGAGAAATCAAAATAAACTACATCAGTAGAGAGACGTTCATCGAGTGATAAGGTCCAATCATTTAAAGCATGTAGTAGTTGAGTACAACATGATCTTCTTGCTGCACAACTACAGTTATCCTTTGCTTCACTAGCTTCAGCAGAACCGACTCCACTGTAACCGCTCTTTACCATCTCATCTGAAGGTATCAGGCAGACAAGTAGGCAGGTTTCTAAAATGTGTGGGGTACTTGCAATAATAACAAGGATTATAAAAATAATATTCATCAAAAAAGTTTCCACCAACAGGTTGCAACCACTACTATTTCACAGGATACACACTTCATGAAGTTATTCTATGCACAGCTCATACGAAACACAATCAGTGTACATCATAGCAATAAGTGGACAGTGCAATCTGATAGTCGAGTCTTTAGTAGAGTGAATTCATAACTACCGTATTTTACTGGTCGAAACCTGCCCCTCCTACTGCATAACCTTGAAGTATTGTCACACAAGTACTGCCTAGCAATGTGTTGCATCTGAATATGCTGATGCAATATGTTTGAGAAGAAAAAGCCATTAAAAGCCAGGATATAGTATTTTTGAGAGGAGCTGAGTAGATAGGATGGTTAAACAAGGTCAGTCGTTTGAAAATCTCATGAGCTGCTGCCATAAAAGCTCATATTGTAGCCACTTTTGCATAGTAACCACGTGATATAATAGTGGCTGCTGTTAACAAGTAAAATGCTGTACTCCAAAATTATGTGAATTGTTCAATTAGAATGTTTTGATTACTTTAGGGAAGTGTATCTACTATTAGAGCAAGTTAACAAATTCCTGAAGAGCAAGGTGTAGTAATCTATCGAGGGAGAAATGACATCGTCTGCAATACACAGAAGGAGTTTTGCATGCCAGTGTACTAAAACAATGACACAAATTGCAGTATGTCACATTGTTGCCATGCTGTATACCAGAACTTTTGATCAGGTTGTAATTGAAGAAGAATTATTTCACCAACGCCTTGGAGAAGTGGGATTTTTGCTAGATTGTAGTACATTACTAAAGTAGTTGAGAATGGTATCGCCACAGTAACTGCTGTGATGAACTTTTGCAAGCGGAAAACTAGCTTGCTCTCTAACAGTGGTTAGTAAAATATCATCATATTTATAAAGAGGCTCTGTGTGCTGTGTACAGACAACTGAACAACATTTGTACCTGTAACGTTTTTTTTTATCCTGGATCAGTTAGATGATAAAATGATCCTTCTTTTCAAATTTATTCTTTAAAGATTCTCTTTGGGTTTGATACAGTAGTATATACTCTCCTAAAACATGCACACCATTAAAACATGACTGCTACAAATTACTTACCTATTGTCTCTGTCTCATTGGCCAGTTGGACATTAACATGTTTGTACTGTTGTAACCGGTCTAACAGATCAGCTTTCTCTGTCATGAGCTGACTGAAACGTTCCTGTGTGAATTATAGTACAACATATACTTCAAATTTACATATGTAACACTGTACTAGGGATTCCAAATCGATAGTACCAGAAATGGCTGAAAGAGAAACAACCTTTATAAAGGTAGCTAGGGTTATTTTTCAAGGGGAGAGAGTTACAATTTTAACAAATGTGTGTTTGTGTTCCAGAATTTCCTAGCAGATTTTTAGGTCCCATTATTTAGTTAAGAGTTACTACTACCCTTGAGTGTCATCATACTCAACAAGTTCAGTTCTATCTTCTTGTTGAGATATTACCAACTGTGTCCTACTGGTAGTGCATCAAGCCTGGCTGCTAACTCATCTCTCTCTGTTTGTACCTGCCTCAGTAGCTCCTCCTGAGAAAGAAAGCAAATGTGCTTACATATAAAATGGAATCTTCCACAAAGGCTAAATACAGTAGAACCTGTCTAAGCTGGTCACCCTCGGGCTAACATTTCTATGCTTTAGATTGGTGAATTAGTTTATACCTTCTTCAGTAGGTAAATCCAAAGTTGACCTTTTTAGAGAGGTGGTCTTACCATAGAGGTGGTTGTTAAGACAGGTTCCACTGTAGTCCAAAACACTCCAACATAAAAGTTAAGTATCTCAGCCTCTAAGTATCTTTATAAGTATATGTGACCAAATTTTACAAAAACGTCGATCTACGCACACAACCTTGAAGTTGACTTTTCACCATAACTTTTCATCGATACACTACACTTTAGCACCACAACCAAGCCAATACTTTGCCAAGGCTGCTTTTCTCGAGTGGATTTGTACGGACGTGTGTGAGCTACTGGGAGCACACTGGCACCTTGGAATGGCACTGGGCAGCTGGAGCACGAAGCTACAGACGTGGACTGTCTTGAGAAGCTGTCCAGACATTTTCTAAGTGTATTTCCTTCACTTTGAGCGGTGCTGGTGGCAATGAGCGGTGCTGGTGGCAATGAGCGGTGCTGGTGGCAATGAGCGGTGCTGGTGGCAATGGTGGCCCTATAATAAGGCTGGACACTCCATATAACCCGCTCGGCCATTTTCTCTTCGTATATCAATTGCCCTCCCACCACCGCCACCACCACCCTAGGTAATGTACATGTGATATAGATACCGTGGTGAAAAAAGTTGCTCAAAATCATGGTTATGTCAATAACTAGCCTACTGCTGACTAAAGTGTGTTAAATAGCATACACTACTGGACAATAAATCCATGCTGTTACCATAGAAATCCCATGATCCTCATGAAATACCCATGGAAGTTGTACTTGGTATTTTTCACTGGTAATAAAATACCTATGAAATGCACGGAGCAAAATAATGTACCCACAAACAACCCATGAACAAGTGAGTTTTCATGGGTTTGTATGTATGCACAACCCATGAAAAGCCTGTGAAATCTTACCTATGAAAAACCTGTGGAAAGCCAATGAATATTATTCATAGGTTTTCAACAGGTTTTTCATGGCTGTGATTCACAGATTTTCATGGTATACAAACCCATGAAAACCCACTCGTTCATGGATTGTTCGTGGGTACATTATTTTACTCCAGCATTTCATGGGTATTTCATTACCCATGAAAAAAAAACCAACTGCAGCTTTCATGCGTAGTTCATAGGATCATGGGAATTTCATGGTAATAGCATGGATCATTGTCCAGTAGTGATAGGTGGCTGCGTTCACGGTGAAAATTTCAAACTCGTAGCTTTTGGCCTTCCCGAGCTATACTCGATTAAAATCTTTAAAACCGTGTATCTCACAATCTATTCTTGTGCGTAGATCGACGGTTTTCTCAAATTCAGTCACATATAAGTATCTAAGTATCTTTGAAATTTCACCACAATACCTATTATGAACCCACTATCGTGGTTCATGATATTCAGCTAAAGGCTAGTGTATATGATTTATGTAAGAAAGTGTTTCCATTGCATAGTTAATATGTGCACGGCTGAACATTACTTACTTTCAAGGACACATGTTTGCATGCATGTGTAATGGTCGTGTGCATAAGCATGCATAGGATATTGTAGCATGAACGTGTTCCTTAAAGTGTCTTCAAAAGACTTACAATTTCTCTTAATCCCTTAGTTGATGGCAATGTATTCTCAACAGGTCAAGGACAATCCTTCCTGAAGATGAACAAACGATGCTGCTAGCTGTAACACTTTGTGTTGGGTGTATACAGTGTGTGTGTGTGTGTAGAAGCTGTATGCGTGAGTATTTGTGTGTGCTTGTGCGTGCACAAAGAGGGAGTTGACATACACATTATACTAGATAAATTAAAAAATGGTATTTTAAAAAGGTAAATAGGCAGTGGCGTAGCTACCATTGAGGCAACCGAAGCAGCTTCCTTGGTAAAAATGCTTAACAGCAGGCTGAGCAGGCCTGAGTTTTGGCACTCTGGATTTTCTACTCAAACGTTACTAGACAGCATTGCTGTACCCCAGTAGCTGAAAAATAGTCCAGCACCATCAAGGTACCATAGGCTCCAGCTCTGATAAGTACTACAGCCATAGATTCTATTTTGTGTGGTTTGAATTTGTAAAAGATCGAGATACTCTAATAGAGCAGTCATCGTAATATACTCTAATAGAGCATTCAATACAGATTATAGCCACTATTCCCATTACACTGCTTGATCATTTACATTTATGTCAATTGTCTTTACATTACTTTTCAAAAGTTCCAATGAGTCAACTGTATGGCATTACATTGAGCTAATTGATTATGCATTAGCTGTCACAATAAAAAAAAGCTAGCTCCACATTCCATTTCAAAGTAAAATTTTCCTTGAGGGGGAGCATTCCCCCAGACTCCCTAGCTCGACATGCTTAACACATGCAGTTGAGCATCACAGGAATTATCCCTGACTTAAACATCACATCAGATCAATAAAAAGTAGTGTGCATGACTATGACCTCCATTGCAGTCCATGGATGGCCTGACTGCTCAAAATATCTCCGGAGTAAGTTGTGTTGCATGTAATTAAACTACTCTTATGATTGAAGCATGGTATACTGTAGCATTAACTATGCTGGGGCATTACTTATGACATGTAGAAAAATGTTCAGAGTCTTCTGAAACAGTTTCCTCCATCCAACCAGATAGTCAACCTGCAAATGCTGTACCACCCATACTTGAAAAGTATTTGTGAATCAGTTGAGTCAGAAGCAGACCCTCAATTTGGTCAACGTATAAATTTTGCCTAGGTAAAAATTTTTCCTGGCCACTCCACTGATAGGGATTGCTTGAAAAAGCAACAAAACAAGAAAGGATTGCTGAAAAAAATGATCCTCTTTTGACTTTACTCTACCTTGGTAGCTATATGGCTATTAACTCATAACACAATAAGTAAAACATTTTGTTTAATATTTTTCTGTTCTGCCAAGTCAAACTATGGATTTGTGGCTTACTTTGCAACCCCAGCGATCCCTTCATGTTTTGTTACTTTTTTCAGTGATCCTTTCTTGTTTTTGTCGCTTTTTTAAGTGATCCCAATTTACCTTATTAAAATGCCATCTTTTAATTTATCTATTTTGTTTACTTTTTAAAATCCATTAAAAAAAATTTGTATGTAGTTTTAGTTAGACTCAACTGGTCATACCTCTGGCATGAACAACATGGTTTGAGGTGCAATCTCACACACATACAAATTTTGAATTTCATGCATAGTTCAAACGTATAAAATTGTGATGTTGAACACACAATATTATAAGGTGTTCATAAGTAACATAGCAGTTAATATTTATGCACTTTTCAATATTATCCTCCACCTCCCCCCTCCCGGGAAATAGTGGGGGAGGGGTGGGGATCTGACTTTTCCGAATATCAAACCCCCCTCCCATGGGGACACGACAGGTGGTCAAATCCCCACGTAAGTATTTTTAAAATTGGTTATTCTTGCAGGAAGCAACAACCTGACATTTTTGAACAGTTAAATATCGGCAAATTTTAAGTTCAAATTCGATCAAATCCCCCACTAATTTTAAGTTCAAATTGGATCAAATCCCCCACTAATCCTCCGTGTACACCTGGGAAGGGGGTAGTGGGGCTTAATATTGATAGGTGCAATAAGGTCTTTAACTCATTGTGGCTTCCTCTAAAAACCAGCATCATTATGATTCAACAAACCACTGAGCAGTAGTGAATATAGAGTGACTTCCCTATCGGGGTTTAGAAGTTAAAAGTGTTTAAGAACTACTAGCGTCACGCCCTGTTCCTGGTATAAGCAACAAGGTTAAAGTTTTCAACAAAGTAACAACTACAAATATAAATAAGACCTGCTTTAAAAAATGATCACATGATCAAGGGCATGGCCAGGGGGTTCTTACGGTTTGGACCAATCTCCCTTTTTGTGGCAGAATTTTTAAAATCGCACCACACTATTACTCACAGTTCTGGAGTTCTCCAGGGCTATACCTGCTGGCTTGGCCTTACACTATTGAGAGTCCCACTTCTAGCAACTTCTTTTCTCTGCACTATTATATATCACATCGTGCCCAAGCTGATCTTTTGAGTCACAAGGACCTTGACATGGCACTTACTGGAGCTATGATGGCATTGACCAACAACGGCGAGCACATCACAGATGGTGGACACACAGTTGAAGAAAGACAAAGGGCACACACAACATACATGCATAATGCCCGTAAAGTGTGCCAGCAAACCTTTAGATTTCTTCACGGGATCAGCAAGGAGAGACTGCTGGCATTAAAAATCACTACATCACCGATATTCGATGGCTTGAGCACTCATGTACTGGGAAGTTACCACCCAATGTCACTCCATATGAGGTCTTCCAGCATATAGTCCATTTTATCAGCGATTACCCTGAAGAAAATGGCATCCTTCTTCCTGCATGGATTCCTGGAAACAAGCGGGACGATATTAAGATATTGCCATCAAGCATATGCAAAAAGGTAACACTGTAGAGTTGATGACTTACTTTATTTTAAATTTTCTAACTCCAGAACACCCTTTATGATGAATCGTGTATAGTCAGTGGCGTGTTATCAGTCGGTCTATCAACATTTTGCAGATACTGGAAGACACGTCTGCCTCATATCACCATAGGGAAGCCAATGTCTGTCCTGTGCTGGACCTGTCACCAAAATAGTGCAATGATTACAAGATCAATGAATCGATGTGAAGGTGAAAAATCACAGGTAGTATGTTAGTATACACTTGCTATGGGGGCAGAAAGTGACATCGATCAGAGCACTGCAATGCATGCTGGCCTTCATGTAACTCAATTCCAAAGATTAATGTACCTAGTTTGTTCATCACTGTAGATTAGCATAAGTATGATATGCCTTCTTAAATGGCGACTAACCACAAACATGTATAGGTCAGTCCCTTATAGGTCATGATTGAAGGATATTGTTTGCATTCCTAATATGGTTTGTGGCAGTCCTAGTTTGAGAACAAAATTGTTTGTTCAGTTTAAGAAGCCATACGACACTTTTACTAACTTTGTTGTTTATTAAAATTATAGATGTACCAATACCACCTTTACTGATACTTCCGATACCAATATTTTAGCCTCCTAAAATTTTCAACTTAATTTCAGTCAAAATTAGCACCAAAATCATTCTCAAAAAGTCAAATTTTCAAAATTTCTTTATAGACTTTATAGCTACTAACAGTCCAGTAGTTTCCAGCATTGAATTTTCATAAGCATTATAAATTTTAGTCAAAATCGCCACTAAATTCAATCTCACAATGTTAAGTTTTCAAAATTTCATTAGGGCAAATTTCATTAGGGAGCAGTTTAAACTAATTCTCTGTTTTTTAACCTCGGTATATCTTCCAGTGTTTGAACTACATGTTTATTCAATCAAAATTGTTAACAAATTCAATTTCAGAATGTTATTTTTCAAAATTTCTTAGGGAGCAGCCTTGGCCTTTACACTAAATCTGGTTTTTAACTCAGTAGCTTCCAGTGTTTAAACTGTCAACAAACTTCACTGACAGTTAAAATTGCCACTAAATTCAATCTCAGAACATTAAATTTTCAAAATTTCCTTAGGGAGCAGCTGCAGCCTACAGTATGTCTTTACAGTGACACTAATTCTGTTTTTTAAAAAAAAATTATTAAGGCTTTACAGCACAAGTGCTGAAGGTCTGTAGGGCACCTGGTCCTACAGCCTGTCAAAGCCGTTACAGAAACTCAGTATCTTCCAGTGTTTGAACTACCAACAAATTTCAGTCAAAATTGTCACCAAATTCAATCTCAGAACATTAAATTTTCAAAATTTCCTTAGGGAGCAGCTGTAGCCTACAGTATGTCTTTACAGTGACACTAATTCTGTTTTTTTTTTAATTATTAAGGCTTTACAGCACAAGTGCTGAAGGTCTGTAGGACACCTGGTCCTACAGCCTGTTAAAGTTGTTACAGAAACTCAGTATCTTCCAGTGTTTGAACTATCAACAAATTTCAGTCAAAATTGTCACCAAATTCAATCTCAGAACATTAAATTTTCAAATTTTCCTGGGGGGGCATGCCCCCAGACCCCCTAGAAGGCTCATGCTTTGCATTTTGTGGAGTGTGCTTCGCACACTGTGGAGTGACTTCTACCTGTGTCCCCCCCCCCCCCCCCCCCCTTAGCAAAATCCTGGATCCGCCCCTGAGCAGCATCAGTAGCAGCAGCAAGCAGTAACACTGTAGTAGTAGCAGCAGCAATAGCAACACAAAACTCAACTACACCAGCACTATTATTCAGCCAGTCATGTGAGCAGCAGTACATGGAAGGACTAATAGCGAGTAGTAGCAATAATTATACTGTAGCATATCTATACATGGCAGAGTAACTCACGGTAGTAGCTAGCTAGTACTGAGCTGCACTGAGCGGAACTAGATAGCTAAGCTACCAGCTCCTAAAGGTAAATGTGATCAGCTGCAGGTAGCTAGTGTTCACGTGCTCTTTGAATGTGTATCACCTAAAGAAATGAATGATCTTGATACACGATAGTGTGCATTTCTTAGTCTCGTGCCCAGACCGCTTTTTTTCTTTTTGTGTGGGGGCGGAGAAAAAAAGGGTCTGGTGGATCTCCAATACATTTTTTGTGCAGCCGGATCTACAACTTTTGGGGATCGTGGTGATGGATAGCAAAGGCTTGTTAACGAAGCGACAATAGGAAATACGGCGCGCGTACCCAAGGATGCAGCCTTGCTAAGCAAACGCGCGCCGTATTTCCTATTGTCGCTTCGTTAACAAACCTTTGCTATTCAGCACCACTAATCAACGATCCCCAAAAGTTGTAGATCCGGCTGCACAAAAAATGTATTGGAGGTCCACCAGACCCCTTTTTCTCCGCCCCCACACAATAAGAAAAAAGCGGTCTGGGCACGAGACTATGCATTTCTTACACGTGCACTTACACTCTAATTAAGGCACATTTTGATTCAGTTTTCAGGCTAGCTAAGCTCCTCCCACGTTACTAGCTATAGGAACAACGAACGAATGGCTTGGAAAGTGATATTGTGTCACCTGATACTGGGGCTACTGGCATGGTTTAATTGTGAGTGGTCTTATACTACGTGTGTATTGTTGTGCGCCAGTCTGTTGTAAACCAGGCTATGGGTAAACACCTCGAACAGGCTCTGCCTTCTGTGTACACCCTCCAGTGCCTAACTGGTAAAGTAGATAATAACAACCATCCCTGTCAACCATGGCCATGCGCGTTCCTATACGCGTAAGGTCATCCGAGACGTCACCTCATACGTTATAATGGTTACTATTGATCGAGCTAGTCTGTCGCCGTCCATGACAGACAGAAAATCCAGTGAAGGCAACCCAAATAGGTCGGGTCTGCCTCATACGCGTATGGGCCATCCCATACACACAAATCGGTATTCATGTATGTATTGTGGAATGTATGATTATTATTATTGATCATTATTATTACTGAGCAGTCAGCCCTGCTGGTGTGTTCGTATTTGCCCAAACACATACAACACAATTACAATAATGATTGTAGTCCAGTTCTAAAAATGTCAGCATCTGCAACTTCAATGAGATTTACTGGTAATGTGTTCCAATCATTAGTTGTTCTTGAAAAATAACTATTTTGGTGTGCTGTAGTAGATACGTGTGGTAAGATGTAGAGCAATGGGTGGTACTGTCTTGTGGATCGTGATGTTGGTAGGTAGTGTAGAGGAATTGTAAGTGATATCTGTTGGTAAAAAAATTGTATACTGCTCACGAGCTATTTGTTTTTTGTTTTTATCTGTTTTACCAGTTTAATAGGCACTGGAAGGCGAACACTGGAAGCAAAGCCTGTACGAGGTGTTTATCACGAGCCAGGGAACCTAAGCGAAAATCGTTGACTAAAGTGAAACAGGACAAACACCTAGAAGGGGTTTGAAAAAATCCATCCCTAGCCCGAGCTGATCAATAGTGTGGACGCGTGTCGGTGTCTATCTTTCGGTCTTGTCTGATAGACATTACAGTAACCACAACGATGTTCAAGTAACCATGATAATTATTCTTTTCTACACTAGCCAATAAGGAGAGAACTCTATGTAATTTAAGCTCATGTGAGCTAATGACATCACACAACTCCATTTTATGTGATGCATGTTACTAACTGTTAACTACTGTGTATACCGTATTTGCTTGATTTGTGCTGCAGTGCGGTAAAGTAAGTGCGGGTAATTCCAGACAGCGGCTAATTCTGGACACTTAGATTGTTCTCAACAATGGTAGAATCCCTGGGCCAATAATTTGGTGTGCTAATGCAGTGCCTTATGGCCTATCTACACACCAAAATTGAAGCGAATCCGTTATTCCATCGTGAAGTTTGACACGAATTTGAAACATAATCATGGGTATTTTTGTTCAAAAACTTTGAAAATGTTAATTTAACCAGGTAGCCAAAGCTCATATTTTCGATTTTCAAAGATTGATAAGAAGATCCCCTTGGGTAATTGCATAGCAAATTTCATAAGAATCCGTGCAACACTGAGTGGAAGTAGATTTTTCAGCAGCTATTCTATTGAAATACAAAGAAAATATTCGCGAATTACATAAATTTTTTAAAGTATGCACTACTGCTTCCTATCAAAGGGTATGAACTTTCTACTTGATTTATAAGCTCCAGATGAGTGGAACTTTATAATTAGTCTCTATACTTTTAAAGAGAATCGGTAACCTGTAGAAGGCGCTAGTTGTTTGGTATTCGAAGTGTCCGGAATTAGCCGCATGTTGCATTTTTGCATGCTTTGTTAAATTTCGGCTCATGACTCCTCAGCAGTTGATTGTATCAAAATGAAATTTGTACTGCAGATGCATCATAAGATAGGCTTTAAACCATTCCTAGAGTTTGTGCTAACTCGTAGTGAGTGCAGTGTTAGAGTGATTTTATCAAAGAGTGTCCGGAAATATCCTCATGTACCTTACTATTCGAAGGTCTTTATCCTTGTTTCTGAAAATAGTTTTAATTGTACCACACCCTTGAATAGTACCGCACTATACTTTCGTAATTACTCTTTACTAGTGCTCTCATACTTTAGTATTAATCTCCATCTCGATTTAAGGAAGGCATTGCCCTGGAAAAACTTAACCGGTGATATTAGTTAGTAAATTTACCACATAGCAGGAGGCATGACATGGTTGTGCTACAAGGACTTGAGTGAAAGAAAAGTCTTGTATAGAAGAAGTAAGTAGCAATGTGTTGTGATTGCTGGTTTTATAAAACTATAATGTAGAATAACTACTAACAGTAGTGGCAGGTTTAAAATATTAGTAGCGCTCCCTTGAGTAATACTGCAGTGCGGCACTATTTGAAGGGTTTTATCCTTATTTTTGGGAAAAAAAAAGTAGTAGTACCCTGGGGCACAAATCGAGTAAATACGGTAAGTATTTGTACGATATGTATGCAGTGTATTTGGCACCGTATTAAAAAAAGCGTCATAGCTGAGCACCATCGATTTCAGCTAGGAGGGGTATAAAAGTGATGCATGGAAGTGGTGACTTGATGTAGCCTTGGATCTACAAATCCAGAATGACTGTGCCCAGTGGGTGCACATAAACAATGTTTTACAAATGTATTTTATTGTAGTGAATTTGGAAAAAAATGTGGCTGAAAAAGTCTCGAACAAAAAGTACAGTGACCTAAAGTAGAATCCAACCAGCAACTCCTGACCATAAGTCTCATGCACTACCGCTTCGCTACTATCACTGCTTATGTAATATTAAGTTCTAGCTATAATAATCGAGCACTAATGAAGACAATGCAAGGGAAATGCAACTGTAAAGGGCTTCTAACTTTATTAACCTTCCCTAAAACACTAAATCGACTTCTAAACGGTTTACCCTAACCCTAACATAATCCTAGGGGTGCTTTTCCTAATTCTAGGGGTGCTGCTTCTCATCCTAGGAGCGTTGCTCCTAAACGTAGGGGCACTTCTCCTAAGGGCACTGCTCCTAATCCTAGGGGTGTTGTTCCTTATTACTGATGAATCAGAACACAACACCCTCTGGCAAGTAGAGTACACTCCAAGAGCAGAATCCAAAATGTGACTTCCTACAGGAGTACAAGTACATGGACACCAAGATTTCAGTTCGACCAGTTGGAGCTTATAGTCTTAAATTTCCATGGAAGAAGGCTCATCCGCCGCTAACATCCAAGCACAAGATGAACTCGATCAATGACCTATCGGTTGGCAAGAAAATCATACTTATTGAAGATAATATATGTCAGAGAACAGGAGGCAAGAGGATTCATTGAGAAGGTGAATCATGACAGTGAACAGACTTCAGAGCACTATGGCATCCTGTGAGGAAGGAGTTGACTGCAGCTGTACATAATCTCTTGACTCCCCCAGCCTGAATGACTGCATTCCTCCGATCCCTAATGAACTCTGTGGGCCGTGGCATATTCATTTGCTTTTGGCAGCACAACTTTGCCTTTTAATCTGATATATAAAAGGCGTTTGTACATGTTCATCTAGATGTTGAGGACAGAAACTTCACTCGTTTTCTGTGGCTCTCTGATTCATCTGATGTAAACAGTTTCTTTTTCACATTTAGTTGTGTTGTTTGAAGCCACGTGCTCGCCATTTATGTTTAATGCTGCTCTCACCCACCATCTGACACACAGAATAACCCAAATGTATCTTGAGACCTTATCTGTAACCTCTATATGGATAATGTGGTTTCCGGCTGCCATACTGGGACAGACTGTATGGATTACTTTGTAACTTCAAGAGCAGTATTAGGTAGTACCAGATTTAATTTACGCTCGTGGGCTTGTCCAGCTTAGAACTATGATTGTACAACTATTGAACACTGCGTTGCGAAGCTGACAATCCAGTCAAGGTACTTGGCCTGTGGTAGGAAATGCAATGTGATCTGATATATCCATCACTCAAGCCAGATGTTACCCCCCTTACTACTGCTACTACTAAGAGAGAAATTCTGAAGTAGGCTTCTACCATTTTCGACCCTTTAGGGCTCATTTCCACAGTGACAATATCTACCAAGTTGTTTCTACTGAAACTGTGGCAGCAACAACTGGTAAGTTAAGTGGAGACTTTTGTATGACATGGAGCACCATTTCTGTGATGTAGTCCAAGTTACAGAATTATCATTTCCTCAACAGTGTGCTTTGCTGCCACCCACCTCAGAGACTATTCTACATGTTTTGCAGATGCAAGTCCTCAGGCAGAGGTGACAGCAAAGCAGTCTACCATGAAATGTGACATACCTGTACCCCTTAAGAGACCAATGAGGAAAGCAGCTAAGAGAGGATCGACAAATGCAGGTCAAGGAGTGGATAACATACCTATATGGGGCCCCGCAGAGGATGTCTTGGGCAGCGACTGATTAACCCAATAGTAACCATTGCAACAATGCGTATTCATGTGTGTATGTATTATGGGTTATATACTGCTCACAGGTGTTAGTCTTGTTGATCAATAGTGTGAACTTATCTTTCAGTATAGTCTGATAGACATTACAGTATCTTCCAATGCACCAACGGTGTTCAAGATTGATACTGTAACCATGATAACCCTTCTACAGGTAAATTCCACTATACTGACACTGTAAGTTCAGGTTAGTGCATGAATCACACAGGTGCGCTACCAATTGGTCTGAAATTTAAAATTTTGGCCTAAATCTTTTCAATAGCATACACCCAGCAATTGTACATATTACTTGGTGAGCAAGTTTTCCTTAAATTCAGTAAAGCAATGTCAATTTTATCAGTCAAAGAAACACGAATTGGAAATACTTATAGTGTTATTGCAAACAATTCTAGTGTTATTGCAAACATTTATAGTGGAAAAACACTCGAAACTGTTACCCAAGCATCTTTATATGCAATAGACGCCTATTAATAAAAAATATCATTTTAATTAATTGATTGGCATTTTAAAGCTATTACTCTAGTTACGTACATATATGTAGCTATATATAGATCCAAACTTTTAAAAAGCGGGATTTCACACTGGAGCATGTTCTGTATAGTAGAAATCTTTCATAGCAACAATCATTCTCCAGCAATGGTGCATTTAAATCTTACCCATTTAGGCTTTTAGAAATCAAACTGAAACCTACAGATATAAATTGTAGTTACTCAAAGAAAGGGGAAGATATAAGCATATTTTTCTTTGCTAAACCAACTACCGTTCCATGCATGCATGCATGAGAAGCAGGAAGAATTATGCAGTTTTGCAGATTGCAACCAAAAATTAAACAAGGATCAACAATACACGAAATCCAATTCATTACATACTTGAATCTTCTGTAGGAATCTCATGCCATGGCTCAAACAGCACAGTAACAAATTTTTGTTGAATCGTCAACTCTAAACATGGATAATTAAGTCCAGATTACCTCATTGCAGCAATCATGTATATACATATAGCCATTTACCTTTTATAGATCATGAAGAATGCAAAGAGCACTAGGTTTTCCTTAATTATGACGTGCTGCAGTTTATATAGCCAAGTAGAAACAGAAATCAAATCTTATCAATCCTAGTGAAAGACAAAAGCAAAAACAAAGCTAATAAATTTTATTATTGACTCATGTGGTATACAATCAGATAATACATATTTGGGTGATATGTAATGGGTTTCAATTAAAGGCTTTTATAAATGTGTCATGTAAGAACACAATTTCTTGACTCATACTATAACAGCTATGTAGCTATACACTTGTATTGGTGGAACGTTCTTGGTATAGTGTTTACAAAATACCATCATTTCTCCATCGTCTGATTTTAAAACACACTGGAAATATTTACTGCTTTAGTGCTGCTTGTCAGTCTTCTATTAATGGAAATTAACTTATTCCATTTTCTAGGCATGACTGATTATATAACTAGGATATTTCTTTATAGCATGCCCAACAATTAGCTAAGACAATAGATGCACAGTCTGCAGCTCCTTCAAGTAGCTGTATGTCCATTATCTGTGCAATGATGGATATGCAGGTCTTCAACAAGTTGGATTTGTTTTCACAGCCAACTATAAATTACAACCCATGCAATGCTTTCTTCCAGGTGAATGGAGGAGTTGGATTGAATTTCTACATTGAGAGAGTGCTCATGCTACTTTGATGTAATAATTGTCTGCAATCCTGGCTCCGTATATCTCCGAAGTTAAAGAAGTAGGACTAGTTCTGTGAACATTGGAGACAAGTGCAGTAGTGTAGTGCACTTGAGTTATTTATCACTGCATATGTAGCTAGCTACACCTTAGTTCATTGCATGAACCATTCATTATACTATCAGGTATTTATAAATTTATTTGAGATCCCAGAAATTATTTAAATTCAAACCTTGAAATTTTTACAAAAATATTAATTTGGTACACCATTTTAAGTGTGACTGACCCTTTGACTGCTACACTGCAGTACAAAAACTACACTAAACTACAAAACTACACAAGGTACTTGACTACACTGAAAATTCCGCTTAGGGTACGCAACCCGAAACTTTTACAAATCAATTTCCTATCATAGCGGGATATTCATTGTAGTATTCCAATACTAGAAACCAGAGGTACAATTGTTGTCGTCACAGAAATGTTGCTCTTAGTATCTCATGAGATGCAAAATTTATTATTTTATAATTTCGTAGACCACACAGGAGGATTGGATATTATGTAGAGTTATTGCGGTTAAAAGGTACGCTAGTCTAAGCTACTTCTAATTGCCACCTGTCTGGACCCAAGGTGTTTAAAGACAATAATTTTTTTCTAGTGAGGCTAAAGGGTTGGCCAGAAAGTTGGCGATTGACAATATTGCATGTACAGACATTGAAGTACTACAGAGTAAGAGACCCTGTACTGAGTCTTCAGACAATTCTTCAGTTGATGCTGCATCAAGCAAAGTTGGGAGTGTTTCACAGAAATTCTGCATGATTTTGGAGCAATGATAGACATTGATGGAGGAAAGGAAGCTATGATTGATAGTTTTTTTTTTTAATCTGAACCATTGATAGACTATAAAGAGGATAATCCATACACATGGTAGAATAACAATCAGTTGTGGTATCCTCCTTTGGCCAAATTAGCCAAACAGTATCTGTGTCCTCCACCAACTAGTGTACTATCATAAAGGTTGGTCTCCGGAGCTGGAATTCTATTCAATGAATGATGAAACAAATTAACATCAGAACATGCCGAGATGTTGTAAAAACAACATGAAATTTTTTATAACAGTAGTTCGTTACTTAACGTAATACGTAGCTATAACAGTAACAGTCAGTATATACTACACTCATTTTAGTTTTGAAAACAGTAAACTATTTCGTAATATCAGTCATTAGTATCGGCATTGGTATGTTACTGGCCAATATATTGGTTATCGGAACATTGATTAATTTTCTTATCTGTGCATCTCTACACCCCACATGCCAAATTTGAGCAAGATTGTCTGACGCAATCATGAAATACAAGCCCTAAAATTTTGGCCTAATTTCCTCCTTTTTCCCTCTACTTTTAGGTAGGGCTGAGCTATACTACCGTTTTAGCGATATATCGTGATATTTTGAAAGTATTGATATCGCGATATTTTGTTATTAACTATCGTGATACCATGCCTGTACATTATTGTCATTGAAAATCCATTTGTTATGCAGTACTAGGCTAAGAATCCTTGTAAATGATTAAGTCCACCCATCTGGTTTTCCCTGCAGAGAGGTGTGAACACCATAACAACCTCAAAGCATGTGTTACAATAACTGTTACTGTAAACAATGATGATAGTGGCTAGTTTGCTATCACCTATAAGGACTTCCTGCAGGAATGCTGAGCAATATGCTATGTAGCACCAGCTATGATTGACTTATTTGTAAGTATCGTGAACTATTCAGTATCGTGAATAGTGGCTTTAGTATTGATCGTGATACTAAAATGGCAGTATCGCTCAGCCCTACTTTTAGGGGCTCAGGGGGATTGGATTATCCTTTTTACACACTTTGCAAAATACATTATAAAATGCAAACACATAGCTGATTTTCTTGAACTTTGTTAAAAGGCCATTTTCTTGAACTTTGTTAAAATGCCAACTTTTTGTCACACCTACAAGGCAAACTGCATATGGGAATTACTATGCGTATAGGTTAACCATCATAGCTCAAACCTTTTGTGGATTAAAAGAAGAAAGTGCATTGACAGTTATAGAGTTACGAGGCAAAAACCAAGCAACTGTAGATCGCAAGTTCGAGATACCACTGATAGAACAGTCTGCACAGAGCAAAAAAGAGTGTTAAAAAGTTTACCAGCATTCAAACCAGGGACCTCCATACTGAATACCAAATCCTTAACCACTGAGCCACTGCTATCGCGGTTGTTCACCTCATTTAATTTCTGCTTTATAAATTTAATATCAATAGCAAAAGTTGATAATTTTATAGATCTGCCAATGGAAAATCTAGATTGCTAAAACATTCTTCTACATGTGGTCTATTAGAAAAATGTGAGTTCTATTAGAGTATTACGAAAGTAATCAAATAAACTCTGAATACGATACTATTGTAACTCCTCTAGTATTACATTGAATTGAAGCCAATATTATACACATTTTGGTAGTGCACTACAATTAAAACCCACTCGTGCCAATCATCATAGTCACCATAATTGCTTTGCAAGGAAAACTTGCTGTAAATTCTATTTTAGTATAAAAGGTGCAGGATTTGCTTTGCTAAACATTGAGCGACTTATGATCTTTTGCATGAAAAATCAAGGTACTGTACTCTTAAGAATAATCACTGCAAAATAGAAATCCTTATAGACAGTACAATCATGCATACCTAACTTGGAAGGAATTTACTTTGTTATAAAACACTATTGCAAATAAATACAGACACCATACAAGCACAAAATTTTAGAGCAATTATCAGTATTAGTTTAATGCATAGACTTTTCGGCTTTGATATTGCTATGTTTTTTTTGTATTGGTAGAGCACTACAGTACAGCTCAAAGGTAATGTCGCGAGTATACATGCGAGTAATGCTCGTATCTTCTCGCGGGATCATTCTTTTGCAGTGTACTGTACAATACCTGTGGAACATTGTGTGGATATGCACTAGCCACGCGTGAAACTCACCACACATGAGAACACTCGCCACTGAGTTTAGTATCTTCATACAACACTTAAATCGCATAAACATTTGTGACCGGTCCCATATGTTCGTGCAAGCCTAACTAGCTAATTTTACAGTACAATGCAATAAACGTGTACTGGCCAGCCCGCATAATGCAATGGGTGGAATATTTACGAATCGAAAAAAATCCGTAAATTCTAAAGCGCTTGTTTCACACTGAAGGAAAGTGATAACACCAAAACCTTTGTTAGCATCGTGATCCCCATAGCAAGAGTAGTTCCAAAATCTTTGTTTCGTATCAATACTCCCAAGAAGATGGAAGATATCAGCGTTAGTCTGCCTTGCGTTGGACGATTGGTTCACTATTGCTTTTTCTCACGTTCATTCGCCTTCGCCGGTTCCCCCTGGTCGTAGGAAAGGCCTGGAAGACAAAACTTACCCAGCAATGGATTTGATTGTTCATGGAGAATTTGATGGTACAAGTTGCATCTTGGTAGAGGACTGCACTCGTACGTTATGATCGTTTTATTAAGCACCTGTAGTTCATTGTCACTGCACAAATCGATTTTTTGATGTTATCACTTTGTAGCGCTGTAACTTTGAAATTTTTGGCTTCTACAGTTGAAACTTAGGCTGACCATTCCTTTAGCTATATGAATTTGAAAAATGCACTAACTGGGGTTCTGTCGCAGTACTTTGCTACCAATCCATCTAGATCTACGGTAGCTACTGCTAGCTACAGTACTGACTGTAATACGTGACAGGCCAGCCAGCCTAGTAGCAAAGTGACCAAGTATTCGGTAGCTACAACACAGGCATTGCAACAGGAGACCTCACAGCTGGCGGAACTGAGCCAGTGCATGCACCTCCCAACACCATAGGTGAGTCCTGTCATCTCGTCTTGCGTGATGCTCTCGAGTAAAGTTTGCTATCATGGAGCATTACTGTAGCCTTGCTGTATCCACACGGGTCACTCGAGCGCACCTCACGCGTGTCGTGTGTGTACATGCGACGTTACCCGTAAGCTGTACTGTACTTTGTCTTATATGATTATCATTGTATCTGTAGATAAGAAGAAACAGTGATTTAATTATGTAAAAACTGGCCTCAAAGGTAGTTTATGGTTGGCTTTGGGGTATTTAAAATACAAAAAGTAGTAAAATACATGCAAAAACAGCCAAGCAAAAATTTCAAGTTATTCCCATAAACAGTGTACCCTGTAGTCATGCCAAAAGTTTCAGTGTGAATAAATTAGCACTGTGTATACTGCATGACGTATCAGATATCTTGCAAACTTAGCACGTGAATTCACATTTACATGCTCATTATCTGTACAATTTGCAAGGCCTATTAGTAAAAGTGTGTGAAAAGAATAATCTAGACCCATAGCAAGAAGAAGAAAAAACTGGAAACATCGTCCATCTATATTTCACGAACGGCTGGAGCAAATTTGCAGTACAGCTCTAATATAGCTTATAGCATACATGTGTGGCATGGTTCCACAGGCGTGAACTGAAACACCTGCATGCACTTTGTTCTTGTGTGCATGCATGGCTTGTTACACTTATGAAACTGTTGTCCACATGCGCAACACATGTATATTTCTTGTTATGCGTTTTGCCACATGAGCATGAGTGGTCACATTTAGTGCATTCATGGCTCTCCAGCTCAAGTATGTGCATGTACAGTATATTACAGCTGTATACTGCAGTGTATGAAATATGTAGCTACAGGTATGTACATACAGCATTCTCAATTCATGCTGTTATTGTTCCTTTACTTTATATCATGGTGACCAGAGACACTCACCAAACAGATTGTGCTAGGGTGGGACTGTGAAAAACTACAGAGCAAAGTTAAGTTGAAAATTAGTCTCAAAGTTTCCGAGTGGTTGGAGTCATAGACCTGGCCTGGATTGATGATTTTCAGACAAAAGTCCAAGGAAAGTCAACTATTCTATTTTTGATACCAAGTAATAGCTACAGGCTTCAATTGTTACTTGAGACAAACCCTCTTGTGGCAGTTGGTTGAAAATCTTCTAATGTTCATCTTTGAACACACGATGTGATTTCTCTATGCCTCCTTTCAAGACTTAAGCACAGTATTTTAGTACAATTGTACCACTGTCTTACCAATATGTAAAAAAAGAAATGGAAATCAATTTATTTCTATACAGTGGTCAATTGACAGCCACTCCTGTGAGTTATTTGCGTGTAGGGATGGTTTGCAATATTAGCCCTGGATTATGCAACATCTCTCAATAGATTTTGTATTGCATTATGTAATAAAGTTTGTTGAGGTCATCGTTTTCATGCAACCCCTCTAAAAATAAAAATATGCATGTTTAGACATATTTCATTTTATTTCTCTACCCATACAATCAACTCGTTTTTGTACAGTCCATCTACACAGCACTGGTTCTGGATTGCCTCTACGTGCATTTTCTTTGATCAAACATCTAAAGACACAATGTGGACACAAACCCTAATAACTTATATATTTTTTAAATTGTCAATTTAAGAGATCCAAGTGGAAAAAAGTAGTGAAACAAGAGAGATGAATTATGGTATTACAACGTAATTGATATTTATTCAATCAGTCATGGCTAAAGCTAGACAGAAATAGGGTTTTGATGTCCACTAGTACATCTGCATGTGTAGGCTATCTCCCATCTACATGTGTAGGCTACCTCCCTTGTTTCACTATTTATTATTTCTACGATCACTAATCAAATTCAAAATTCCTAATTTTTCTTTGTACGTATATTGTATATATATATATATATATGTACCATGAAGCCACCTAACTTCAAATACCAATTTCAGGGTACATATCTCATAAACCCTTCCTGACCATGGTACATTTAAGTTAAACCATGGCTGGCTTTGGTACATTTTGATGTACCATGGCCTTAATATGGGAGCAGTACCACCAATTTCTTTATATAAAAACTCAAGCCAAAATTGATTGTGGGAATTTATTATTGGTCACGTGATGAAAACCATTCGTCCGATTTTGCATCCTACAGCATTCAGACAGAAGCGATTTGTCACCCTTGTCATCCTATGCGTTGATAAACATTGGTTTAAGGTGAGAACTAGTACTATAGCATATATTCACAAGTGGTTCGCCGCATTTTTCAAAATGGACATACCCACTTTTCGAGTATCATGAGATAAACACTCTACAGAGAAGCTTACCCCTATAGATGTTTAGTAAATGTTCTAAACAGTCTGTAAAACGATGCAGCGGCTTTAAAATACTTATAAAATTGCTAAATTGAACTTTTCCGTGATACCCTTAGGACTTTCCCGTTCATGTTAACAAACGTAGTCACAATGTTAGTTGCTGCTGTCCATTTCACAAGTTGATCTATATAATGAGTTCGGTGGTTGGTCTCATATTGGTTTGGGTGATTAATTGCCTGCAGGCTCTTAGCCTGCATTGACATGGTACATATCAGTTGTATCATGTGCCATGTACACCCATGCTCTCGGGCCGTCAGGCCTGAGAGCATGGGTGTACATATCAGGCAAATCACTCAGGTACATGATACAACTATTACATATATATATACTAAATATTTTTGTTGTAGGTGTTAATAGTCAGGTTATTACAGTCACGATAGTCAGTAATCCAGCTGGTACACCAGTTAGTGGATCTACTAACACATTTGATTATCCCATATTGAGTAGTGTCACTCTGACATGTATGGTGATGACAAGTGATGGGTCAACATTTCCAGTAACAAACTACCAGTGGAACACTACAGCATGTTACACTCATCCTGATCATAATAGTGGTAATCCAACATGTTTTCCTACTGGTCAGACAACACAAAGTGTAACTGGTAATGATCTAACTGCAGAGGATACTGGTACCATTACTTGTACTGTAACCATTGGTGGTGTTGACTTTACCAGTGAACTGTTAACACTTCGTATATCAGGTATGTTGATGTGTGTGCGAATTGCAGAGATACTGCATGTATTGGTAAATCCAGGATTTCAGAAGGTACTGAATTCATGGTATACTATACACTGCCTATAGTTTTAGCTAGAGTTGTAAAGTACAAAGTAGTCCAATTTCAAAAAGCAATAGTGTAAGAGTAATTTTGATTTGGTTGATGATATTACAGCATCTGCCAGCTGAATATTGTGATATCAAATACCACAAGCACCTTTTTGTGATCATCATTGTGTTGTGCACAATTTCTCATGCATATTTATCCACAAGTAGAAGGAAAAATTAAAGTTGTATTAGGGAACAAAGAAAAGTGAAGTAGTGAAACAAAGGAATGGCTATAAAAAGTAGTGAAATAAGAGAGGTTGCTTATACCTGCAGATATATTAGTGGACACTTATACCCTATACTTCAGCTATAACCATGACTGAATTGGGGATTAAATGTCCACTAGTATAATATCTGCATGCAGGTATAGGTAACCTTTGTAGCTTATTTTTTATTCCTCTGATCCCTTCCAAATTTAAAGTTCTTCTACTACTTTTTAATAACATAATTACATGTATGGTCGGTGAACCCATGCATAACGCATCAAAAGGAAGAATGGTGACTGACATACCACACAATTAATTTTGCATCTGAACACGTGCCTCTGAGAATAAGGTGCATACCCAAAATCAGTTTTATGGAGTGGGCACAGGTGGGTGAAACTGCCTAGCTTGTAGACCAACAGCCAAGTGCATATATCTTTGATGCCATCCTGGCACCACCCCTATCAGGCGGCCTTTTCATACACAATAAGCGCCTCTAAAAAATAATTACCATTAAATTGTGTTTTAAAGATATATCAACTGATTACTGTTAGTTCTAAAAGTTTCACTTGCATTTTCTCAAGACTTTAATAACAATAATTATACAACCAAGTACTAAGAGTAATAAGAAATGCAGTTAAAATTACATCATAAATAAATAAATAATAATGAATAAATAATAATTAAAGTTCTCGAAGCTACAAGGCCTAGAGATATGTACTAACCGGGATAGATTTGCCTGTGAACGAAGGCACAAACATATAATACTTACACCTGTTGTGCTGATAACTTGAATGGATATGTAATTCTATATAACTCCCAGTGCAAATCAGCTAATTAATACCACACCCAGTTTACTTCGCTATTCACGATGACCACAGTGGAAGGATTAGCGACCATGGAGAAAGGCCACTGGACTACTGATTGTTGTAGCGAGTGCCTCTTTATTTGCTAAGTTGTTTTCAGATAGAACAGTGAGTTCCAAGTTGCCATGCAGGGCAATGCCAGGTGCCAGTGGATGCTTGCGAGATTAAGAGTATGTTTTCATGTTAAGGTGATTGTTTGTTTGTTGTGTATTTGTTTGTTTGTATTATTTTGTATACTTCTGTTCATCCTTCACCTGGCTTGCTAGCTGAATTATTCCATCTTCAGTGTTGCCAATAATACATTGTTGCATACAGTTCTACAGTATATTGTGCATCTCCTGTATGGAATACAGTATTGTGTTAAACATCATTATGTCGTTGCCACACCATCGATGTACCGGCACTCAGCTACCAGTAGTTTTGCATGGCCAAACCATTTGGCCTGGCAGCCCATTGTGCAGATTTCAGGTGATAAGTTTGTGTGATAATCATAGCTCTCATTTCAGTGCCAGGATCGAGTGAGATCACTGACATGCACTTTGAGACGAAACTATATAAACACTGCCATAATTACATCCCATGCAACTTGATGGAGACTAGATCTGACTCAATCTATTCACTTTGAACAGAACAAATTCATCATGTCATATTTATCTAATCCAAAACAGCCAAGCTGTAAAAAAAGAGCGCGGCCCTCAAAAAGGCTATGGTTAAAAAAGATGTGAAATCCTAGGTGGCGGCCAAGAAATGGCTGTGATGGTAGGTTAATGGTAAAAATTTTAATAACGACAATTCAGGTGAATTTTGTGCCAAGACCAAGCGGCACCGAATTCACCTGAATTGTTGTTATTAAAATTTTTACCATTAACCTACCATCACAGCCATTTCTTGGCCGCCACCTTGGATTTCACATCTTTTTTCACCATAGCCTTTTTGAGGGCCGCACACTTTTTTTACAACTTGGCTGTTTTGGATTAGACAATTATATACCATGCATTATACTAAAACATTTTAAGCAGAAAAATGTTTAATGTCACACTGGATGCATACTTTAGTACAGTGAATCAGATGAGGCTAATTAAAACCACCCCAAGAACACCTTTGTTGTAAAGACCTTCTTGTAAAGACCTTAGTCAACGAAACAAGCTGTTTCTTAGCCAATTTCTTTGGCGCAAAACACGGCCGCCTAACACGGATACTTTGCGTATGCGTAATATTGCCAATTATGATGTAACAGCCACATGGGTTGTCCCTTGAATGGCTTCAAAAACCCGCTAGCACCCTTAAGTCTGATTCTTCTACACCATTGAAGAGCCTTTCTAAGATGATTACTCCATCTGTACAGCAATTTTCAAAGCATTACCCCAAGCGGTTTATCTGGTAGGCGTGGCAAGTAGTCGTTTTTTATTAGCTAATCCCGATTGCATAATTGTTACACACTGTTGGTTTTTTTGTTTTATCTTCCTGGTTTTTAGCTCGATTTCTTTCAAACCACAAAAGGTTTGAGGTTCAATAGTTAACCTATTCACCCACCAATTTTCAGCTTCATCCCATACGCGGTTTACCCTGTAGGCGTGACAACATATTGGTGTTATTTTTTGTGAATAATCGCTCATAACTCTTTGCCTGTTTATCGTATTCCAGCCAAAGTTGGTACCGAGATGCGCCTTTATACCCCCCTCTGTGTGCCAAATTTCAAGTCAATTGGATAAGGCGTTCGCATTTTATAACGGTTTGTGTAAGTGTGCGAAAAGAGGAAGAAAAATAAGAAGAAAAAAACGAAGAAACTAAGCCAATTTTTGAAGTCACATATCTTGGGAATGCCTGAAGCGATTTCGCTCAAATTTGGAATGTGGAGTACTGAAGTTGGAGGGCGTGTCCACAGCAAAAATCAACTTGTTTCATCAAGGCAGCACAGAGCTATGGAGGTGCGAAAATTGTGTTTTCGTTCTTCCTGTCAATATACTCACAGGTGTTGCGCACCGGCTTCTTGGGCCGCACGACACACTACCGTGTGTCTTGATGTTCCTTTGTGTGCAAAAGAAGATGGTCATTACAACAAAGAAATAATGATGATAAAGTTTACATCATAAATAAGCACTCATAACTCAAGTATACGTATCCCTTTGAAACAAGTATTGTTTAATCTCCATAAACAGGGGAAGCTGATGGTATATAGGTTTTATTGATTTGAGACAATGCACACCAAAAGAAATGAAAATCTAACCCAAAACAGCCAAGCTGTAAAAAAAGAGTGCGGCCCTCAAAAAGGCTATGGTGAAAAAAGATGTGAAATCCTAGGTGGCGACCAAGAAATGGCTGTGATAGTAGGTTAATGGTAAAAATTTTAATAACGACAATTCAGGTGAATTTTGTGCCAAGACCAAGCAGCACAATAATTCACCTGAATTGTCATTATTAAACTTTTTACCATTAACCTACCATCACAGCCATTTCTTGGCTTCCACCTTGGATTTCACATCTTTTTTCACCATAGCCTTTTTGAGGGCCGCACTCTTTTTTTACAGCTTGGTTGTTTTGGATTAGATTTCACTTCTTTTTGTATTTGTATACCCCAAAGCTATAGGCCGGCTTTGGGACTTTATTAACCTATCTTTTTTTCTTTACCACAGGAAGAAGAAAAGATGAAGTAGATTTTAAATACTTTAAATATTTCTGATTTTATCAGTAAATGTACAAATTATAATATAATACATATATTTATTACAGAACTCTCCATGGTGGTTTCTTTGTAACTGGACACTCTACAAGGTGATTTCTTCTAATTGCTCTTTCTACAGGGTGAATTGTTTGTAGCTGAACGATCTACAAGGTGACTTCTTCTAGCTGATCTTTCTACAGGGTGATTTGTTTGTAGCTGAACTATCTATACAGGGCCGGAGGAGGGAAAATTGAGTTGGTCAGACCATTGACTATAATGTTGAAATTGCTACTATATACATGCCAATGAGAGAGGAGCTGTTGCACAGTGTGCGAAGCACAAGCATTCTAGGGGGGTCTGGGGGCATGCCCCCACAGGAAATTTTTGAAAATTAGACACTCAGATATGCAATTTTAGTGATATTTCACTGCTAGCTAGCTATATAAATATGCTCAAGCCTATCTGTTGTTCTTCAGACTTTCTATACTATGTATAATTGTAGACCTGACATACAGGGGACACAGCATGAAACTTGCTGTATGGTTCATGTAGTTATAGCTAGCAATTAGAAGTTCAAGGGGGGTCTGGGGGTGCAACCCCCAGGAGTAATGTTTGCAATTTAAAGGCTTGAAAATGCCTTAAAATTTAAAATTGATGCTAAATTTTAAAGTAAAACTATAGCTAGCAACTTGCAACTTTCCCCCCAAATTTCACAGGGAACCCATGCAGCATGGCCCCCTTTAGCTAGGATATAATTACTATACAGTGAATTCACACAGCTACAATAAAAAGCTACACAGCTACAATAATAGAGAGAAGAACCATCAGTATTATTGATGACACAAACAATTACAATCAAATGTCCTCGGACACATGCTACCACAAAAATAGGGCATAAAAAGCCCCACAGGTGGGCATGGCAAGGAGTACAATTAACAAAAAAACAAAACACACACACAATTAATAATGAAAAATGTCTTGCCAACATAATGTTCAAAAGTCCACACACCATTCTTGGCAGCTCTTCGCCATAAATATTCTCCTAGAAGAGGATATTGAAATTGCCGCTGCTAAATCAAAGATTCTCTTACATTGAGATTTTAACATAGTGAAATTATTTTGAATGAAGTTCACACAGTTCCGAAAAGAAGATAATGAACTTGGCAGATAGCAGTATACTACTATACTGGTTTGTATGAAGTGAACGGATCATCACGTAAATATACTGGTGGACAGTCACGAGACCAATCAGTATTCGAAAATGGTGCGATGTGGGTGAGACTGCATGAGAGTTTGCTCAGTATCTCGACAGGACGAGTGGGTAGTTGAAGAGGAGTGATTTCTACTCAACATCTCATCCAGATGGCCACCATGTAATGTATGGGTGTACAGCTTCTTGCCGCGGAATGAGTCATCTGCCGGGTTTGTCACTGCCTGCCCTTCGCCCAGTAAAAGAAGCCAAGAGAGACAAGCCAAGGAATGCTAATGATTATTTTATGAAGATTGAAGTGTGATATAAGTGTGCTGGTTTAGAATCAAAGAAGGCACCTGCCTTACACGTGATAAATGCCAACTGTCAGCACACGTGATACTGTACGTAGAACCCACAATCATTTCTGTACGAACGATACGAATGCTATGCTGTACTGTAAGGTGATTGGAGGTACTATACGTGTAGTTCTGTGCTTTAGTTAGGCTGAGAAACTAGGTAACCACTTGTGTCATGCATTTTCAATAACATCTGTAAAATGTATGTAGCTACATGTAGATGTGATCGTCCAAAGATTGCATGAGAGTAATGTAGTTCGAGCTGGTCAGCTAGTTGGTTCAACTCCAGATTATTGGTCCGGCTCAGGCCTGACCAACCGGACCGCCTCCTCCGGCCTTGCTATAAGGTAACTTCTTCTAGCTGATCTCTCTACAGGGTGATTTGTTTGTAGCCGAATTCTGTGTAGGTGATTTGTTTGCAGCTGAGCTCTTTACAGAATGGTGTCTTTGTAGCTGAATTTTCTACAAGGTAACTTTTTCTAGCTGATGTCTCTACAGGATCACTAGTTTGTAGGTGAATTCTCTACATGGTGGTTCTTTGTAACTGAACTCTCTACAAGGTGACTTCTTCTAGCTGATCTTTCTAGAGGGTGATTTGTTTGTAGCTGAACTCTCTACAAGGTGACTTCTTCTAGCTGATCTTTCTACAGGGTGATTTGTTTGTAGCTGAACTATCTATAAGGTAAGTTCTTCTAGCTGATCTCTCTACAGGGTGATTTGTTTGTAGCCGAATTCTGTGTAGGTGATTTGTTTGCAGCTGAGCTCTTTACAGAATGGTTTCTTTGTAGCTGAATTTTCTACAAGGTAACTTCTTCTAGCTGATGTCTCTACAGGGTCACTAGTTTGTAGCTGAATTCTCTACATGGTGGTTTCTTTGTAACTGAACTCTCTACATGGTAACTTCTTCTAGCTCATCTTTCTACAGGGTGATTTGTTTGTAGCTGAACTCTCTACAAGAAAACTTCTTCTAACTGATCTCTGAACAGGATGAATTATTTGTAGCTGAACTCTCTACAAGGTAACTTCTACTAGCTGATGTCTAAACAAGGTCACTAGTTTGTAGCTGAACTCTCTACATGGTGGTTTCTTTGTAACTGAACTCTCTACAAGGTTACTTCTTCTAGCTGATCTTTCTACAAGGTGATTTCTTTGTAGCTGAGGAAACTTCTTCTAGCTGATCTCTCTACAGGGAGATTTGTTTGTAGCTGAACTCTCTACAGGTGATTTGTTTGCAGCTGAACTCTCTACATGATGGTTTCTTTGTAGCTGAACTCTCTACAAGGTAACTTCTTCTAGCTGATCTCTCTACAGGGCGATTTGTTTGTAGCTGAACTCTCTACATGGTGGTTTCTTTGTAGCTGAACTCTATAAGGTGATTTCTTCTAGCTGAACTATCCCTTTCCGTAGTTGAACTCCCTACAAGGTAACGTTCTTCTAGCTGATCTTTCTACAGGGTGAATTGTTTTTAGCTGATCTCTCTACAGGGTGACTTGCTTGTAGCTGATCTCTATACAGGTTACTTGTTTCTAGCTGATCTCTTGAACTTTGTTCAGGGTGACTGCTCTATTAGGGTGACTGCTCTATTAGAGTATCTCGATCTTGCACTTGCTACACCAAGTTGGATTTCGTGTTATAACTTCGTGGCTTTAAGTCTGATTCTTCTACACCATTGAAGAGCCTTTCTAAGATGATTACTCCATCTGTACAGTGATTTTCAAAGCATTACCCCAAGCGGTTTTTCCGGTAGGCGTGACAAGTAGTGGTTTTTTATTAGCTAATCTCGATTGCATAATTGTTACACACTGTTGGTTTTTTCGTTGTATCTTCCTGGTTTTTAGCTCGATTTCTTTCAAACCACAAAAGGTTTGAGGTTTCAGCTTCTTCCCATACGCGGTTTACCCTGTAGGCGTGACAACATATTGGTGCTATTTTTCGTGAATAATCGCTCATAACTCTTTGCCTGTTTATCGTATTCCAGCTAAAGTTGGTACAGAGATGCGCCTTTATACCCCCCTTCTGTGTGCCACATTTCAAGACAATCAGATGTGGCGTTCGCATGTTATAGCAGTTTTTGTAAGTGTGCAAAAAGAGGAAGAAAAATAAGAAGGGAAAAAAAAACGAAGAAATTAAGCCAATTTTTGAAGTCGCATACCTCGGGAACGCTTGAAGAGATTTCGCTCAATTTGGCTCAATTAATTTGGCTCAATCAATTTTGCTCAGTCCACAGCAAAAATCGTCTTGTTTCATCAAGGCAGCACAGAGCTACGGAGGTGCGAAAATTGCGTTTTCTTTCTTCCTGTCAATATACTCACGGGTGTTGCACGCCGGCTTCTTGTGCCGCACGACACACTACCGTGTTTCTTGATTTGCATAAAATTTTAAACTGTTTGTTTCAATACGTTTTTATAGCTTTTGCAAAAAAAAACAACAGGTTTTTAAACCAGGCATGTGCCTGGTTTACTGAATTTGTTTTCGTAAAAACGTGTGTGTGTACCTATGTACCTGTCTACCTGTGTTTGTCCGTACACACCCACTTGAGCAAAGTCGTTATAGTAATGGTAAAAGCGTAAAAAGTAAAGCGAAATGAAATCTGTATTAACTTACGCTAAGGTAAACTTTACTCTGAGGTGGTTTCTTTTCGGTGGTCTTAAATACGGGTGTGGCGACTCTCCTCAGACTTTGTGAGTTACCTTCCCTTCGGGTTTTACAGGTGTTTAACAATTGGGAAACAACAGTGCAGGCCTCGTAGACTACCAGAAATAGCCTATCCCTTCGGTTGGAAAGGGGGAGTATCCTCGACATACACGAATGAAATTGAAGAGCAGTTTTGAGGCTTTGTCGAGAGAATTTGTGGGAAAAAACACGATAGTCAAACTATAAAACAGATACTTCTGTGCATAATATGTTGTTGAAAGCAGTTTGTTTAACAAGTGCTTCCTTAGCAGTGCACAGCAACGTAATTGAAGAATAACGAAAATTCATGAATCACGAAATCCAAGAAGTACAATAAATTATTTGTGCATTATTGCACAACTTAATACAATAGCAATACATAGTTGGTTAATTCCAGATGAGTTAGCTAGCTGCATGGCCCTGGCTTTTAGAAATAGCACAACATCAACTTGTTTCTTAGCTGATTGCAAATGATATGTATCTCAGTTCGTAGAAATGTTCTAAGACTACCAACTTTATGACTATCATAAGATCAAGATTTAATAATAATAATGATGATAAAGATTGAAAACTTCTGTATACTACTTTTAACACTTTCTACATAGTGATGCAACGATAAGAGATTTTGCTGATTATCCGATTAACCGATATTGAAAATCGTATAATGGCTGATACCGATTACCGATCTGATGTTTGTGTTTACCAAAATTTCACACATATTTTGTAAAATTGCCACTTTCAAACTTTATTTTGTCCTATTTTTATGAAAACACTAGCATAAGGGTCAGTAAAATTGATTGGCTTAATAATCTGTTAATAATATTATTACTGATACCGATATTGCTGAAATTTGGCCGATAAACCGATTTCTGATTATTTACCAATTAATCGGTGCATCACTACTTCTACGTACATCAACACCTTACTGGAGTATGCACTTGATACAGTTCAGTAAAGTTTTGTGTAATATAAATTTTTCTGTAATGCATATTTTAAAGGATGTTGAATGGCGACTTTGTCCAGTAGATTGTTTGTATACGTAATTGTAAGATAAAGGAGAAGCATCCTACAAGCAAAAAGTTCCTTTGTAGTCAATGGCGCAGACTATAGTAGCTTTAAAAAGTTTCAAATGAAATTTATTTAACAGCTTTCCCTTTTACATGCGCTATACATATGCTGCAATGTTGAGTAATACCTTGGTTGGTACATAATTATTGTTTTTCTACATGTTAGGAATTGCATTGACAGGAGTATTGATTGGTAATAGTGATATTGTTACTGGTAATCTCCTCACTGACTACTCTGTCATTAGAGATACAGACAATGGTTTGGTTGCTCGTTGTGTGTCAGGACTGGGACCTACTAGTAGTGATGATAATACTGCACTGGGTTTATGGTACTTTAATGGAGCCCCACTACCTTATGGACAATGTGAACATCCTGTTGTTAATGTAATACAATCACGTATAGCAAGTCTTAGGAATTTTGTTGGAGTAATTCTTTTGTGGCAATGTGTACCATCTTTGACTTCAGCTGCAGAAGGTGTTTACACATGTGTAATACTGGATAGTTCAATGATGAACCAGACAACAAGATTAGGTGTCTACATTGGTGGAAGAAGTGAGTCACTTGATATGATATGTACCCCATCACCTCATTGTCAACCATCTTTCCATATACACAGCTGCTCCAATGGTAGACCCTCCATCATCATCTACTGTAACAGTTGCTGGTGGTGATTCCCTGACATTGTCCTGTATCTCACGAGGTTCTCCCCCAGACACATTCACATGGAGGAAGGATAGTGGTCCAATAGTACAGTCCACTAGTATCACTACAGTGGAGCATACTAGTGTTACTGCAGTGTTCAGTGCTAACTATTCCATTGATATGGTCACTTTAGATGATAGTGGAACATACACATGTACTGTGACTAATCCTATTGGAAGTGATAGTGAGACCATCACTGTCAATGTTATTGGTATGCGTGTTATTAATATGTATTCATAGAGAACTCCCTTGTCTGATTGTGCTATAATTTGTGCATGGCAGAGCAAGAAACAATAAAATTGAATACATAAAGCTTAGCAGGAAAGTTTGTTGATAAGCATAGAACATTCCTTACAAATAGTAAGGCTATGCAATGTGTTTCATTATAATCCTTGCATTGATTAAAACCTCTTCATGGCAATTTGGCAGTATTGGTTGAAGCCCAGTTGTGTCTTCAAAGCAAAGTTCTAGATGAAATGATCATTTTGTTCAGCAAAATGTCCTACTGATTAAATGACTAATTGACTGAGAACTGTTAGATTCATAACTCAATGTTGGTTTATGCTTTAGTACATTTTTTCACATTTATATTTTGCTTGGGCTAGGAATGCAGCATTTATAGTAGTATGCTAGCATAATTTTGGAATGTGTAAGTGTCAGGAATTATGCGGCTTTCAACAGTAAGAAAATCCGTAACTGACATAATTTCAATCAAGGTGTTTTAATAGAACAGTCAGAAACTTTAATAGAACAGTCATGTTTGTTACACTGCTCTAATAAAACAACCAACTAAAGAGAAGAAGTCTATCTATTAAAGCAATAAACTGGCATTATTGACTAAAATGGTGGCATAGTTTTGGGAGTAATGAAAGTGATGCATTGAGCACTGCTCAATGCACAATGCTTAACGTAATATCCCCATGCCTAGCTGTGCACATGCCTTTTGATGAACCACAGAACATACAATGCACACATCATGCACCTTTTCTATTATGTCCTATTTCTTTCTGCTGTTGTTAATTCGCAGTACCATGTCAATGGCTTGGTTTGTTGGCTATCATGAAGACAGGAAGTCATTTATTGATAAAATCTATTTATAGCCTTACATGTCTGGTGCCATCCTTTCCTATGACTTCACTTGATGTGTAAATTACCATACTTTAGCTATGCTGATTATGTAGGGGGAGCCTGTATTCCGCGGAATACGGAATAGCGGAATAACAGAATTATGGAATAAGCGAAAATCACATTCTAAATATTTTGTTATTGTTTATAGCCTCTATAACATTTTAATATACATTCCTCGCCTCGTAGGGAACACAATCACAATGGCACTGATCCTCGGGGCAATCTTTAATAGGATATGTACAAAGATATTCACTCTAGAACAATCTAACTAAGCTAAACTACCATCAAATATACTTCACTACGCAATCGCTAGAAAACTAGAAATTCTTTGTGCTATACTTACTCATACCAGCTGTCACACACGAATAACCGCCCGAATTTATTAGAATTATATACGAAGTGTTAGAGCTGAGGTTGGAGCTCTGATGTTGGGAGCTGAAAGCAGTATTATTCTCCGAATTTATTTGAAACACTTTAGGAAATAGTAACAGAGTTATAAGAAAGGTCAGATTATTCCATACATGCAGGGTAGCTACCTAGGAAAAATAGGGGGTGGATTGTTTTGTCCTAAACTCTTCGGCCAGTTAGCTAGCTGCTCGTGTGTGACAGCTGGTATGAGCAAGTATAGCACAAAGAACTTCTAGTTTTCTAACGATTATGTAGTGAAGTGTATTTAACAGTAGTTTAACTTAGTTATATTGTTCTAGAATGAATATCTTTGTACATATCCTATTTAAAGATCGCCCCGAGGATCTGTGCTATCGTGATTGTGTTCTCTACGAGGTGAGGAATGTCTATTAAAACGTTATAGAGGCTATAAACAATAGCAAAATATTTAGAATGTGATTTTCGCTTATTCCGTAATATCTGCTATTCCGTTATTCCGCTATTCCGCGGAATACAGGCTCCCTTATGTAGGCTAATTTCAGGATTAAAATGATTTTACACTTCAGGTGATGGTCTCACTTGCTTATGCACTTTTTATAATGATTCCTACCACCTTGTGAAACTCCTTGCACTTGTTGTGCATAATGTAAGTTTCCTGTTTGTACGTGCATCATACAGTAAATTAGTGCTGTATATGTAGTACAGTAGTAGCAAAAGTTCATAATATTTATGTGGGAGAGAGTGTCTAACTGGAGTACATTCAGCAAAATCACTATTACAAGTAAAGTTTAAGGTTTCTCCCAGAACAAAGGCTTGACCTAATACAGTATCAATACCTATCATCACTTATCAGTAATTCTCCATCATCAATAAAAGCATTGTAGAGGTGTACATATGATCAAAGTGAACTTGTAGCAGTGATTTTGTACAGGCTATACTGGGAGTTAGACACTCTCCTCCATAATTATAGTATGAACTCTTGGTAGTAGCCATCACTATACAGTAGTACTGTATGTGACCATCTCAGAAAATACTTGCCGAGTTTGCATAATTTCTAATTCCTTTTTATTGTCTCAGCGATATCCACAGTGTCCGAGGAATGGGCTATCAAAGTTTCAGCCATTTATGGTGAGTAGTTAGGAATTATAGTACGAAGAGCAAAGAATAATGCATACAGCGACTATACTGAAAATAAACTACAACTTCTTAAAGTTGCAGCCATGCACTGTAACTCCTGTTTGTGTTGATCTACAGAGTTGGAATTTGGCTTAAACCTTTTCACCATTAATTGGCCAGCCCATGCATTAAAGTATCATTTTAACTCCGTAGTTACTTGTGCATACATGTATGAAGGAGTTACTTATCATTTGGGCTACAGAAACACAACAAATGTATTTCAGCTTTCTGTGAGCAGGAAAATAAGATCCATGCCAAAACAGCCAAGCTGTATAAAAGGATGTGGCCTTTAAAAACCTGGGTGAAAAAATTGTGAAATCAAAGGTGGCGGCTATGAAATGGCAGCAATGATGTTAATGGTAATACATTTTAATAAAACACAAAGCCATTTTATGTTTATCATTATTGCAGCCATTTTGTGGTGGCTACCTTTGATTTCACAACTTTTTTACCAAGGCTTTTAAAAGCCGCACCCTTTTTATACAATTTGGCTGTCATGGATTTCACTTCTTTTTGTGTTTTAAGCCAATGGCATTGAGGCTTGGTTTTACACAATTGAATCATTGTTTCTTTTTATCTACAGATACAATGATGATCACATAAGACAAAATAGTGCTCTACCAAAACAGAATAATGCCTACTGATACTAAAGCCAAAGTATCTATTCTATGCACTAACCAATACTGATAACTGCTCTATTTTTTGTGCTTGCTTGTTCATGGCTATGGTTATGTAAAGTTGTACTATATGGTACCTGTATTTTTTTTGCAATAGTGAATTATAATTTCCTTCCAAGTTAGGTATGCATGATTAAATGTACTGTTGGTTTATTCGGGTTTAATACAGTATACTCTTCTATTATAGTATCTCGATTTTTCATGCAAAACATGCATGCAGATACTCAACTTGTAACAAAGCAAATTCTGCACATTTTATGCTAGAATACAATTTCCAGCTGGTTGTATCACAAGCATAGCACTTATGATGATGAAGATTTTTTGAGTGGGTCTTAATCATAGCGTCATACAGTACGATAGTACTGTAAAGTAGGGGTTGGTAAGAAATCATATGGTTTCGTGGATTTTCGCACCTTAAAAAATGGCCTTGCAATAAGTTTTACCCAAAAAAACCATCTGGAATGCATTAGCACTGTTATAATGATGCTGTACCTTGGGTATAAACGAAGCAAAAAGTCAAATGTTTCAATGTACAGTGAGTTTTAAAATTTCAAAATTCACCTACATTTCAGATGCCTGCCAGCCTGCCTGCTGTAAGACCTGGTAGCGATAGGTGTACAGCTCCAGAAATGTAAGACAGCCAAGGTAATGATGGTGGATATACAAATCTGTTGTTCCGATTACGTTCTGTCCACTGCACCATGCTATTTGCTTTCATCATTCATTCGCTCGTTTGTTCTTCTCGAAGGATAATTAATAGTTGAGGCGCTTAATAGCTGCGGCGCACGCCACAACCCAAACACGTGATTTTAACGAAGGTGTGGGTACGTGCACGTAAGATGAGGGTGAACTGGTGTAGTACCCAAGGAGTTGTCTCTAGCATTTATTAACGGTGGGTAGTCGTTTTATTTAGTCTTAATTACCAGTTTAGCTTTTTTGCAAGGTAGCTAGCTAATAATGTCTTTGAGCGGCGGATCCACCTCGGGATCCAGACTTCTTAAAGCGAAGGTTCCACTCTTATAATGGTGGACTCTCCAGCAATGTTTTACTGTAAAATCATCAACATTTAGGCCATTAGAAATGCAGCTGAAGCCTTAAACAGTTGCTGTAATAGCTTTAAGCTGAAGACAAAATGATATTTATTTTTAGAGGCGCTTATTGCGCATGAAGGTAAAAGATAGCTGCTTAAAGTGGTATTTATACTATGTGGACAACAAAAAGAGTATAATATAGCTAGCTAGACAAAAGAAGTTAACAAACTAGCTAGTAAAAAATTATAGATTTCAAAAGGAAGTAGGGGTTGATATAATATACATGCTACAAAAAGTAAGGAAACAAGTTCAAAAATGTTACAGCTGAAATGAGAAATGATCCAGCAGTAAAAAGTAAGGAAACAAGATTAGACAACTACTTGCTAAAATGAGACACACTTTAATCCCTACTTTTGGCTAATTTGATGGTCTCATTTCAAGATACTAGCCAAAAGTAAGCATTAAAGTGTGTCTCATTTAGCAAGTAGTCGTCTAATCTTGTTTCATTACTTTTTACTGTTGGATCATTTCTCATTTCAGTTGTAACATTTTTGAGCTTGTTTCCTTACTTTTTGTAGCATGTATATTATATCAACGCCTACTTCCTTTTGAAATTTATAATTTTTTAAATAGCTAGTACTACCAATACCTATTGATACCAAAATGGCTATAATTAGGCTTGCACCAATTATGCTGGTATAATTTTGAGCATAATAGGCTAGCAAAAGCATCAACCCAGCATAATAGAATGATTTTCAAGAATTTTAATTAAAACGCACAAGCGCGCACCAAAAATACTGCACAACATGAACACACTGCACATTATTGCTACATTTCATATCTAAAACCTTGCAGTGTTATTATTTTTACTATCCCTTGACTGATTATTCACACTTTATAGAAATAAGATCGAGATACTCTAATAGAGCAGTCACTTACTGTAGATATACTCTAATAAAGCAGTCAGCTCTCGAGCATAATCTTGATTTTGAGAGCATAATTTTGAGCATAATAGGCTGGATTTTTGAGCACTGCTTTAAAGCATAATAGGCAATTTTCAAACCATAATTGGCTCAAGCCTAGCTATCAAGACACACGATAGTGTGTCGTGCGGCCCAAGAAGCCGGCGCGCCACACCGTGAGTATATTAACAGGAAGAAAGAAAATGCACTTTTCACACCTATGTAGCTCTGTGATCCCTTATCCGATTGGAACCAAATTTGCTACAGATGTGCCGCCCAGTTATGGGAGTCTACATACCAAATTTGAAGAAAATCGGTCCAGCCATTTCCGAGATACGAGCGAACACAATTTCATTTTAATTTCTTTGTTTTTTTTCTTCTTCATCTTCTTCATTTCGCACACTTCGCAAAATCCGCCATAAAGCACGAATGCGTACTCGGATAGGGCTGAAATTTGGCACACTTGAAGGGCTCATTAAGGCGGATCTCAGTACCAACTTTGGTAGGAATCCGATGAACATTCACGGAGTTATGACCGATTATGTGCGTAAAATAAGGTCGAAGGTCTGTCACGCCTACAGGGTGAACCCCTTGGAGGAATGAGTTGAAAATTGAAATGTAGATGGAGTAACCATCATAGGAGTGCCTTTTTGTGGTTTGAAAGGAATTGAGATAAAGACCATGGAGATATGACACAAAACCCAACCTGTGTCAAAATTATGCGATCGATTTTTATGAATAAAAAACTATTAGTGTTCACATCTACCAGGCAAACCGCTTAAAGCAATGAGCTAAAAATCAGTATGTAGCTGGAATAATCATCATAGAAAGTCCTTGCAGTAGAATCGGATTACAAACCACTGAGTTATAATTCGAAAGGCAACTACGTGTAGCAAATGCGAGATCGAGATACTCTAATAGAACAGTCACCCTAATAGAGCATTCAGCTACGTTTATAACTTCCTCCATTATAAAATTATATTACATTGCAAGATATCCTGTACGGAATTCAGCTACAAACAGTTAATCTGATAGACAATTCAGCTGCATGCAAGTCACCCTGTAGAGAGTTCATCTAGAAACAAGTTACCCTGTAGAGAGATCAGCTAGAAGAAGTCACCTTGTAGAGAGTTCAGCTACCAATAAACTATCATGTAGAGAGTTCAGCTGCAAACAAATCACCTGTAGAGAGTTCAGCTACAAACAAATCACCCTGTAGAGAGATTAGCTAGAAAACGTCACCTTGTAGAGAGTTCAGCTATAAAAAAACCACCATGTAGAGAGTTCAGCTGCAAACAAATCACCTGTAGAGAGTTCAGCTACAAACAAATCACCCTGTAGAGAGATCAGCTAGAAGAAGTCACCTTGTAGAGAGTTCAGCTATAAAGAAACCACCATATAGAGAGTTTAGCTGCAAACAAATCACCTGTAGAGAGTTCAGCTACAAACAAGTCATCCTGTAGAGAGATCAGCTAGAAACAAGTCACCCTGTAGAGAGATCAGCTAGAAACAATTCACCCTCTAGAGAGTTCAGCTAGACGAAGTCACATTGTAGAGAGTTCAGCTACAAACAAATCACCTGTAGAGAGTTCAGCTGCAAACAAATCACCTGTAGAGAGTTCAGCTAGAAACAAGTCACCCTGTAGAGAGATCAGCTAGAAACAAGTCACCCTGTAGAGAGTTCAGCTAGAAGGAGTCACCTTGTAGAGAGTTCAGCTACAAATAAATCACCCTGTAGAGAATTCACCTACAAACAAATCACTCTGTAGAAAGATCAGCTAGAAGAAGGTACCTTGTAGAGAGTTCAGCTACAAAGAAACCACCATGTAGAGAGTTCAGCTGCAAACAAATCACCTGTAGAGAGTTCAACTAGAAACAAGTCACCCTGTAGAGAGATCAGCTAGAAACAAGTCACCCTGTAGAGAGTTCAGCTAGAAGAAGTCACATTGTAGAGAGTTCAGCTACAAAGAAACTACCATGTAGAGAGTTCAGCTGCAAACAAATCACCCTGTAGAGAACTCAGCTACAAACAAATCGCCCTGTAGAAAGATCAGCTAGAAGAAGTTACCTTGTAGGGAGTTTAGCTACAAACAAATCACCCTGTAGAGAGTTGCAAACAAGTTATCTATAGGGAATAATTAACATGTAATAAATGTATTATTATATATATAATTTATACATTTACTGAGAAAACAGAATTAATTAAAGTATTTAAAAACTTCTTCATCTTTCTCTTCTTCCTGTGGTAAAGAAAAAAAGATAGGTTTAAAAAGCCCCAAAGCCGGCCATAGGCCGGCTTTGCGGTATACAAATACAAAAAGAAGTGAAATCTAATCCAAAACAGCCAAGCTGTAAAAAAAGGGTGCGGCCCTCAGAAAGGCTATGGTGAAAAAAGATGTGAAATCCAAGGTGGCGGCCAAGAAATGGCTGTGATGGTAGGTTAATGGTAAAAATTTTAATAATGACAATTCAGGTGAATTTTGTGCCAAGACCAAGTGGCACCAAATTCACCTGAATTGTTGTTATTAAAATTTTTACCATTAACCTACCATCACAGCCATTTCTTGGTCGCCACCTTGGATTTCACATCTTTTTTCACCATAACCTTTTTGAGGGCCGCACCCTTTTTTTACAGCTTGGCTGTTTTGGATTAGATAATAATAATATCGGCTCTGATTTAACGAAATATTATAGAAGCTACAATAATATTGTATTCAGAGTTTATTTGATTACTTTTGTATAAACACTCCAGTAGAGTGCACATTTTTTTCGAGGATCTCTAGTAGAACACACATAGAATGTTCTAGACCAATCAAGATTTTCCATTGGTAGATCTATGAAATTACTATTGAGCAAATTTTAGCTAGATTTTTTCAAAATTGCTAAGTCCCACCATAGATATTTGAGTACAGGGATTAGAAACGAGCGCGTGCCCTGAAACACTCCACCTGTGGTGAATTCATGAGGCCAAAATAGTGTCTTCGGCTCTGGACTACTTTCTACGAGCGTGGAGTATTTCATGACAATCTCTTAATGTTTTACAAGTACTAGGCAAACTCGGATTTGTAAGTCTTATTGTGAGTTTTTGCCGCCATCAATCATTTTAATCTCAGTTGACACAATTTTTTTGTCTACTTGTTGTGTTGATGGTAAGTTTACTTTCGACTGGCAAACAATGCCACAATAACCCTGAAGTAACATAGTTTTGCATGGTGTACTTCATTTTATTATTCCGCCTGGTTAATGCACTTTGGCAGTCTCATCTTGATTCCTTAAAATACTACTCCATGATTTATCGACTTCAACACAAGTGCTGTTATGCGAGAAGCATCTTTCACTGGTACTGTGCAAAACTTCATAGTATTGCGAAGACTTCAGCACTATTTCCCCAGTGGAACTAGACTTCTGTTCTGCGTAACAGGTAGACAAAAAACGGAGGTACCCATTGCTGATCGAAATCATAAACGGCAGTAAAAACCACCCAAGACGATTAAACAACAGAAGCCAGAAGAATTAAAGGACTCGTATATCAACTACAATACCACAAGATGGTTGAAATCAACTGTAAGACGACTAAACCACAAACTGCCATCCTGTCCGCATGGATTTAATCAATACCAAGGAGTGCTTCAACCGCAATCAATGGTAGATATACACGGCGCGCACTAGGTTGCCTATCCCTTCTCTCGAAAATCTATGGTCCCACAATTTTATGTCGCTAAAATTTTGAGTGAGCTGTCTCGTGAGAGGAAGATTACCAGCATGTCTACCATGCCAAATTATGGTGAATTAAGTATAAGTTTGTTCATTTGTTGTTAGTATGTTGCATATTGCGGGATAATTTAGACACATGGTTATATGAACCATTGCTCACTATGGTGTATTGCACTTGTATATGCCTCTCCAGTCTTCCTCAGTCATGGGAAGTTCACTGTTTATAAACCATCTCGGGATTTATTAACAGTAAACTTTCTCTGACTTCGGAGTAAGAGTGTATATTGGTGGAATACACGTTGTAGCCATGATTTATATAAGGCAAATTTACACCTCTGACCACTTATTTTCTTTAATTAGCAAGTATACTACAATTCAGTGGCGGCAGAAGGTGGGGGCTAGAGGGGATAGAGCTCCCCCCAACTTTCAGATAACAGGTGCAGAGTTCCTCCAACAATTACCTTGTGTGACATCACGAGTGTATCACAAGATTGAATATCGTTGTAGTTTCCAAACTGGCAACACTATATCATATAGTGGAAGGATTCATTGTACGTATGTTGTACCTAAAAGATTTCAATACTTTTGCAAAAAGTGCCACCAGATTCAATTTCATAGCACCTATTTTTCAATTTTTTTTCTAGGGGAACATGTCCCCAGACCCCCCTAAAAGGAGCATGCTTTGCACACTGTTGTAATCACTGCAACCATGAACAAGCCTTCAGCTTCCATACAAGTATCAACTCAAATAATTTTGAACACCCCCTACAACGTTTTCACCTTCCTCCGCCTCTGTAATTTCTTTATTAACATTTCTCTTAATTTTTACTTTTTTTGTTTAGTTCCTTTTCCACCAACTGTTACTATATCACCACCTGGTCCTATACAAGGAGCTATGGTAGGTAGTCCCCAAATGATCCAGTGTATAGCAAATACTACTACTGTGTTGCATGTCAACATGGTGATGTTTACTTGGATCAAACCTGGAGGAGACATCATTACAAATGATAGTAGAGTGACCATCAACCCAACCACTTCTAGTGGTAACACTTACACTAGTAGTATCCAGTTTAGCTACCTGATGGAAGGAGATGAGGGTACATACATGTGTAATGTGACAACATTTGGTATTACTGGATCAGCATTAGTTGTACTGGAGCCTTTAAATGGTAATTGAATTTGATAGAAGAAACAGTAGTAGTAGTAGTAGAACCAGTAGAAGTCATTAATTCAACTAAGAGGGAATGTTTTTCATGTGTTGTTGTAGCTGTAAATATAAAAACCTGTTAGTAAAAGTAAGACCAATCATCTGCTAGAGGAAGTGCAGGTTGTTGTTGTTTACAATTTATGTACTCAAATAGGTACTCGTGTTTTCTTTCAGAAGAGTACGTAATTGAATGATTCAGAGAATCAAAATAATAATGCCAAAACAGTTGCAGTTAACACTTCTGATTCAGAATGGTCTTACACTAGTGAAAAATGTAGTTTATCTCATGATGCACAGTTTAAGTGCATTCATGAAAATGGTAGCTAGTATACATAGAGAAGTTTGAAAATTATATACTCACAAAGTTAACTGGCTATGTAGTATAAGATTGTCAATAATGCAATTTCTTTTTTCGGTTATAGAGCAAACAGCTAGAGTTCAGGATGTATTATGTTATGTACAGTGCGTGATTTAATCATATTGCCCAAAATTAAGTGAGGTTACTGTGTTATGTCTTTCAAAGCTCTCTGGAAATTTGGTCTTTCCAAGTAAAGTAACTAAGGCAATATTAAAACAGGTTGAAATAAATGTGATCCATACAGGATGCATGTGAAAATCTGTTTATTTGTGATCAAAGACAATATGCATACTGTTCACATGTACTACTGTGACCATAGTTTTAAATTTATGTGCTTTTTTACTGCTTCTTATTTTTGGTCAAGTACTGTAAATTCAAATTTAAGAAAATTGGTTCTATATAATATGGAGCTCTTCTTGCCAGGTACCTGTGCTATCCTTGCTGATCCATCTAATGGAACGGTCACTTGTTCATTGGGAGTTGATGGAGTTCCAACTGCTGGAGACACTTGTACTTACCTGTGTGACAATGGTTTTGTGAGGCTATCAGATGATGCTATGAGGACCTGTGGAAGTGATAGAAGTTGGAGTGGTAGTACTGCTGTGTGCGGAACAGGTACTGTAACATGCATCATAAATGTCCTACTATCCTACTCAACGTTATTACGTGACCTATTTTAGAAAACCGTCAATATCTGCACATTTTCAAAATTCATTTTATTGGTTCTTTGTTTAGGGACAGAGGAATGGACTGGGTAGTGTCAGCTTAATAAGTTAAATAGTGTGGGAAATACAGCACTATACAGCTGGATGAGCAAATAAATCAATTATGTACAGAAGCCATCAAGAAAATACAGTAATCTACTGGCACTTACACACACCATCACAACTTACTGATATTACAGCATACAGAGTTGAATCTTGGCTCATTGTGTTTGCCATGAATTTGTAAATCCACCAAGATATAGTTTTGTCCAAGGTATATGCTTCTGTGTCTGAGAAGGAAGGCAAATTCACTGAAGAAAGATCGTTTGTAAATCACCGTAATGTAAATAAACGTCTGTAATTTTGATGAAACAAAGGATTTTTGAACTCCCTATGAACAGGCAAACATGATGATGCCCGGGATTTATCCATTGGAGTGTTAGTTCACCAACCAGTTTCTAGTCCAGGAACTTGAGTTTTTATATACCTATTATCATACAGTACGGTAGTACTGTATATTAGGGATCATGAAGAATTGGGTTTTCCTAGCCAAAAAATTCACCCAAAAACCAGCTTCACAAATCCATCCTGGCACCTTTGCAGCATTGGGTAGGTATAACCAAGCCCAAAAGTGCCTTCAGTATCACCCTAAAGGCTTGCAATAAATAGTTACGAAATTTTAGAAAAAAAATATTCAATGGAATTTTCTACTGCCTGCCTGCCTGCCTGCCTGCCTGCCTGCCTGCCTGCCTGCCTGCCTGCCTGCCTGCCTGCCTGCCTGCCTGCCTGCCTGCCTGCCTGCCTGCCTGCCTGCCTTGCCTGCCTGCCTGCCTGCCTGCCTGCCTGCCTGCCTGCCTGCCTGCCTGATGCCTTCAGGCAAGCATAACTCGATAACGGCTAAGGCTATGGGCTTAATTTTTTCACTGTTCGATGTCGCTTCGTCCCGAGACGTGCCTTTTGGCATACCGCAGTACGTACAATGCATGAATCATGGACCTACCTTTGTCCTCCTTTGTGTCCCATTTCTTTTTGTTGACAGCCTAAAGTGTCGATTCGCAGTAGCGCGATGCATGGCTTCCCTACAGTACGTTTGTAAACAGGAATCGTCCGTATTTTCCGTGGTGAGCAGACTGATTGCAGAGACATTCTAACACTGTTCTTTGCTTGTAACGCTGTGTAACGGGCTGAACATAGCTGAAAGCGAAGAGTAATGGCAGCTGCACTTTCGAGGCAGTAATTGATAGTTGGGGGCACATGAATCCTCATATTTTCGAGGTGACTGGATTGTTGCAGAGGCACTTCTACTGTTTTTCGTCTGTAGTGCTGTGGATTGGGCTGAACACAGCTGAAAGCGAAGCGTAATGGCCACTGCACTTTCAAAGCAGTTTTGATAGCTGGGGCGCACGCTCAGACGAAAACATTAATTAAGGTGCCATCCTTTCTTTTGATGTGGTATGCGTGGGTTCACCAGTCATAATAATGTTACAAAAAAGTAAGCAAACAAGTTAAAGGAAAATTTTGAAATTTTAAGTTTGATTAGGGATCATAGAAAAAAAATGTAAGGAAACAAGGGAGATCGCCTACACCTGCAGATACACTAGTGAACATTTAATCCCTAATTCAATCTTGGTCTTGGGGTATAGACTGGATTAGGGATTAAATGTTCACTAGTGTATCTGCAGGTGTAGGTGATCTCTCTTGTTTCCTTACTTTTTTTTTTCTATGATCCCTAATCGAACTTAAAATTTCAAATTTTTCCTTTAACTTGTTTTAAATGCACAATGCATTTTATTACAAAAGTACTATTGTGTGTAGATCAACAGTTTTCCCACATTAGGTCAAATAAATCATACGTATTCATAAGTACTAATTAATTAATTCTGTAACTCTATTAAATGATTCTAGGCTCTTGTCGAGACTTGAAATCAAGAATGGATCAGGCGTTTTAGATTCTATAGTGGTGCCACGCCCATCCACTCGCGATTAAATAAGTTAGTGAAGGAGACAAGGGTTAGTAAAGGAAACAAGAGTTCATCTAAAATTGCTCAGGTGAATAAGTTTTGGTTGACGCGTGTTATTAGAACTTGTGTACCGTTTAGATAAGGATTTCGTAGAATGTGTGAAGTTATACCTATTAAAAATTATAAATTTAAAAATGAAGTAGGAATCCAAGCGATAAAAAGTTGTGAAACAAGAGATGAACAATGGTAGCTATTACAGTATAGCTCAGTGGGAAATCCCTACTTTGGCATTGAACACAAAATAATTGTTATACCATGCCAAAGTAGGGATTTCCCACTGAGCTATACTGTAATAGCTACCATTGTTCATCTCTTGTTTCACTACTTTTTATCACTTGGATTCCTACTTCATTTTAAAATTTATTATTTTTAATATACTAGTTTTTAAAGTTTTTTGATAAAGCATACAGCTAGCTATAAACATGTGACTGTTCTATTAGGGTGACTGCTGTATTAGAGTATTTCAAGTCAGCCTGCGAAGATGTTTGCTTACCCCAAAAGGGGTGTGGTAAGTGTGGTTTCGATCGATTCATAGTATTAGACTAGAGTATCTTGAATCAGCCTACCAACTTGAAGGTGTGTGGTCACAAATACAGCTGGTGGGCGTGGTCATCGTGGTCTCGATCGATAGATTGATAATATGTAGAATAAAGAATGGGCATGATGTAGTGACCTATCGTGGAGTACCAGTACCTCCGTACAGTAACGTAGTCTAAGTACCTTAAATAATTTTGTGGCATCTTTTATGCTATATATGCTGCTATAGCTATATATAGAAAGTGTTGATATGGAAAATTAACACCTCGATATGGTTTCATTGGATGAAGAAGAAGACAAGCAGCTTGACTGAAGATAAAAGAAAAGACAAGGCACACTAGGGCGTACACTCGTTGGAACCCCAAAAGGCACATCCCACTGGTGAGTTTGTTGCTGTGGCGTAAATGGTGACTGTGCGCTGCTTTGTTTGGGCTCTAGGCTTGCAACTGTGGTCAGGCAGTGAGGCAGTGAGACTAAAATTAGAGTTTTGGGCGATTTAAAAAAAATTTTATATCCAGCCACCTGTAAGTGGTTTGTTGTTAACACTACATTTAATGCTAGATGGATTATATTATTCCGTAAAGGTGATTTTCGTCGCGTAAGAAGTTTCTAAGCTGGTTTTTAAAAGGTGATATTTTTGGCGGCGTGCGTCATTTCGTGGAGATTCCTACTTAAACAGTACAGTGGATCGTTGGTTATCCGTATCTCGGTTATCCAACACCTCGATTATCCGAATTTGAAAACTTGAATCCCACAATCGAAACTATTTTATGTATGAGTAAGAAATGGTGGCGTTATGAGCGGGACTCAAGGTGGGAACACGAAGAAGACTGGAGAAAAGAGAAAGAGAGTTGTTCTTTCAATCGAGAATAAGCTAAAAATACTTAAGCTCATTGATTCCAATGTTTCTTACACTGTTATCTCGCAGCGCTTCGATATTGGACAAAGCACAGTGTGTGATATAAGCCGAAAGAAGGATGAATTATTACGATTTTCACAAAAGATGGTTGATATGGGTGCGAAGAATGTTAAAACAATGAAAGTAGGTGAATATGAAAAGCCGGATGAAACACTGTACATTTGGTTTCACCAACAGCGCGAAAAGAATGTACCAGTGAGTGGCCCGCCTCTTATGGAGAAGGCCAGAATTTTGTTTTTAATGCTATACAGTGATTCAGACAAGTTTTACAGGGAGTACTGGTATTCAGTGGTGATTTTGCAAGCGACATGGAATAGGAATCTGGCTATTTAGGGGAAAAGCTTCAGCTGTATTATCGTTGTCTCCCTGACAAAACCCCCACAAGTGCTTTTGAGAAAAGGGCTGAGGGAAGAAAGAAAGCCAAGGATCGTGTAAAAGTGAATGCTTGTGCGAATGTAACTGGTTCTATCAAGCTGCCTTTGTTGTTCATTGGTAAATCTAAGCGTCCTCGATGTTTCAAGAACACCAACATGGATATTTTACCTGTCATATATAGGAATCAGAAGAATGCATGGGTTAATACAGAAATATTTTCTTCGTGGTTCCATGACCAATTTGTGCCCTACGTACAAAGAGAATTGAAGAGAAAAAGTTTACTACCAAAAGCATTGCTTACCCTTGGTAACTGCTCTGCACATCCTGAAGAAGACGTTCTTGTGTCTGATGATGGTTTAGTCATTGCAAAGTTTTTTCCTCCAAATGTGACTTCTTTAATTCAACCAATGGATCAAGGTGTGCTCGAGTCTATGAAAAGGTGATACAAAAGATTCCTTCTTCAAGATGTTTTGCTTTCTGAAGATTTGGTTGATCCTACAACACTTACCAAGTCCATTACAATGAAAGTAGTCATAGAAAAGATATCTCTTGCTTGGGATCAAATTACAGCAATCACTATTTGTCGTTCCTGGAGAAAGTTGATACCTTTGGCTGATGCAATACCATCAAACAGTGACAGTGACTCCACTGCTGTGGTACTGGCTGACACAACACCATCAAACAGTGACAGTGAGCCCACTGCAACAGAATTTATTGATGTGTTTCAGTCAATGGGACATGCATTAAGTGAAGATGAGGTTACAGAGTGGTTGAACAATGATCAGGTTATGAACATTTGCATGATGACGAAATTGTTTCTCATGTTTTGGGAGGTGATGACACAGCAGATATTTGTGAAGATGATGGTGACAATGAAGATGAGCCAGATGTTGTAGCATGTCCAGTAACTCATGCTCAGGCTATGGACATGTTTGAAAAGTGTATCACTTGGCTTCAGTATCAACCTGAGGCATCTGCCTATAACACAAGTCTTTTGATATCACTGAAGGACATGGCTGCCAAGAAACGCTTATCATCTCTTAAACAGATGCCTATAACATCATATATGTAAGAACTGTACAGTATTGTTGCATTAATGTAATACCTTAAGCATGTCTACTATTGTACAGTAATCTCATCTTATGTAATACATTATACAGTGTACTTAACCTCAGGCTATTTGTATACATGTATGTAGAGCGTTTTCAGCACGTGATTGATGTTATGTAATAATAAGTCTTGCCTATGTGTCCGACATTTTGGTGCACAGGTTAAAATGGTGCAATGATATTCGCAATGGTTCACAGAGCGTATTGTGTCTTTACAGTGTTCTTCTAGTAATGAAGAGAAGAAATGTTTATTATTGAAGAGAATTCAGTCGACAGATCTTCAGAAAGTTGATTAAAATGCATCAAGGGCGGACTGAAATGGGAGTTGTTCCATGATGACACTGACGGATTTCTCTTATTACAGATTGTGCTTGTTATTCCTGGCAACTTTTTTTAACAGTATACTGTGACAAGACAAGGGCAGAAGGGTATGTAAAGAGCTTTCCCAGCGCTACAGGGCGTGCTGTACCCGAGTACTCAGTGCAGGGATGTGACTGAACTTGAATGGAGTCAGTGATGAGAATTAGGAACAAGTGGTAGTGAGTTTGTAGTGATACATGAGTTATAATTCTCAACTTGGAAGGTCATCAGAAAACTTGAATGGATGCTGTGTCATGTTGGTACATCTGAAAAGCTAGCTAGCTAACTAAAAATCTGAAGCTAACTATGCCGTCCTTTCAACCACTATCCACACAATTCCAAGTGCTGACTAGTTGATACTAAATGTTGCTAGTGCCATAAGCAGTGTCTACAACTTGTAAGAATATGTATCAGTGGCATCATCGTACATCTCATTATGGCATTGGCTATCACTGAAGTTACCACATCTGTGTTGGACAAACTATTATACTATAAGTGACTTAATTATCCAACTAGAACTTTAGCCAGTCAATTAACATATGCAACTTAACATGCTGCTCATAGTGGTGGAATAGATTAACTGATAACATTTTTATCACTTAGATTTTTTCTGGTGTGTAATTGTGACGTTTTATGTTTGCTTGTGTATATGTACAATGTAGTTGTGCACATGCCTAACTGTATCTGTATATCTAGCTACATGTTCCTGTAAGATATGGACATGCTAAATTATCTACCTATGGAACTTGTCATGTGCAGTGCCAATCATATGGTTCAGTGCTAATTTTTTACCAAGTCATTTCATAATGGTAGCATATGAGGGGCTCTGGCCTCAGTACTGGTTGACAATAGGGGAGGTTAGTCACGTGTCATCATACATCTAGTGACCAAACCTATTCATGCAAAATGATTCTAATAGGTCAGTGGAGATCTGTGCGTACACTTCCCAAGCCCTTAATATAATCTCCTTTCAACAATCCTAGCTAAGAAGCAAGCCACACATTACTCACACAAAGATAATACTAAAGGACCATAGCAGAAATTGTAACATGTATGGAAAAGTAATGTACTACATTTAATGGAAAAATACTGCAATATTACAGAACAATGCACATCATTGTTTGTGTGGTACAGCGTACACAGATATCCAAATCAATACCAGTTCATCAACCTTACCAAAGGACCATCAAGAAAACTACACAGCTAGTTACAGCACTGGTTGGTATCACGGTGTATGCAGCTAGCTTAAGATTGTGATTCCCTTAATATTTTTTTTGTGCTAGCTGGAATTTTAGATATACCAGTATGAAACAGCACACCAATCAAATTTTCTGATCGATGACCTTCCAAGTTGAGAACTATAACTCATGTATCACTACAAACCTCGCTACAGATTCACTACCACTTATTCCTAATTCTCATCACTGACTCCATTCAAGTTCAGTTCCATCCCTGTACTGAGCACTCGGGTACACTGAGCACACCCTGTAGTGCTGTGTAAGCTCTTTATATACCCTTCTGCCCTTGTCTTGTCACATAATACTGTAAAAAAAAGTTGCCAGGAATAACAAGCACGATCTATAATAAGAGAAATCCATCAGTGTCATCGTGGAACGACTCTTCCTTTCAGTCCGCCCTTGATGCATTTTAATCAACTTTCTGAAGATCTGTCGACTGAATTCTCTTCAAAATTAAACATTTCTTCTCCTTCATCTCTAGAAGAACACTGTAAAGACACAATACGCTCTGTGAACCATTGCAAATGTCATTGCACTATTTTAACCTGTGCACCAAAATGTTGGATGTGTAGGCGAAATTTATTATTACATAAAGTTGATCATGTGCTGAAAATGCTCTATATAGAGCTCTTTCAGCACGTGATCAAAATTATGCAATTTCTATGTTTGCCCACGCATCAGTCGTAATGGTGCACAGGTGCTAGTAATTAGGGGCTGCGTAGAAGGGGATAGAATGGCCAAACTCTTGCCGTATGCCGAAAAACTCTCCCAAGAAGCAAAGGGTAGATATTTAGACAAAATATCTACTCTAGGCGGAGAGGACCCTTTCTCTGGAGTTGCTATTGGCGATGTTTGCCGTACAACGCCTTCAGTTGATGCTTGTGATTTGTTGTCGTACTTGGTCTTGAAAACCAGTTTTATGACAGCTGCACAGTTTCAAGCTCGCAAAGGACTGGAGGCTTATAACCAGTTTGTCTGTGGGTGGGTTAAGGACGTCTAAACAAGAAAAGTATCAGGAAAATATCTAACTTGTGGACGCGTAAGTAGCTATACGAGAAACCTGGGGAGTGGTACTGTTCATGTATAATGCACTTGCTGAAGCTTTGTAATGTCTTATCACATATCTACACGTAATTATAGTGAAACCTCTTCAACAAATTCCCCGAATTAAGGAAAAACCCGCTCCACTGATCAGTAATAGGTACAAAGATTTTAGTCCCAACTGGCCATTTCTGTAAGAGATAAGTAAATGCGTCTATAGTACAGCAAATACATCCAGGCCTAAAATTCTGGTCCTAAAATGTTAGAGAGGTTCCATGCACTGTATTTCCTGGCTTTAGCTACTGAATTCATGCACTGATAGCAGTATTGCTCACTGGCAATCCAATTCACTAGAATTTATGCCGACCACGGGGAGTATTGTCAGTTCTGTTATTATTGTCATTATATATAGGTCTGTCATTCACAGTGCATCAGTGAGACTGCATTAGCTGTTGGATTGTACTTGAGCTACTTAAGTGGTGAAGTCTGTTGTGCCCACTGCAACTGCATGGCTGGCTTGGGTGAGGCATGCACCCATATAGCTGCTGTCCTTTTTTACCTTGAGGCTCTGGCAAGAATCCAAGGTACTGAGACAAGCACACAACAAGCATGTCAATGGATTATACCATCGTATATGAAGTCAATTGAATACTGACCTATTAAGAACATCTACTTTACTTCAGCTCGTGGTAAGAAACGGAAACTTGATGAACTAATTGATGGAGAAAATGGTCCACAAATTGAGAGTGATGTACTGCTTGTTGCACACAGAGAAGTTGCTACAGTCTCTGAAATGGTAACATTGTTTAAGAACCTTAGTCTTGGAGGCACACACCCTGCAGTATTTTCTGTAATATCAGGTTATTCTGAGCCATTCATACTGATGTTTATGCTACCAAATTTCCCAAGGCCTTTAATGTCATTAAGGCAACCAGAATATGTTGATCTGGGATATGATGAGCTTCTGGCACTTAGTGAAACCACAGTACTAGAAATGACTGTTGAAATGTCTCTGGCTGTTGAAGAGGAAACAAGGTTACAAAGCCAGTCAAGGCTGTGGTTCACATTTAGAGCTGGCAGAGTTACAGCATCAGAATGAAGTCTGTTTGCCATACAAACCCAGCCAACCCTTCTCAATCTCTCATTAAGACCATCTGTTATCCAGAAGAATTTAGTTTTGATAGTAAACAAACTGCATGGGGAAGCAAACAAGAGAGAATAGCCCAAGAAATTTACCTTAGAGCTCAAAAACACCACCACGTGAATCTTCACATTACAAACAGTGGACTTGCAATGCCAAGTGGCCCTTCATGGGTGCCTCACCTGATGCCATTTTAGACTGTAGTTGCTGCGGTAAGGGAATTCTTGAAATCAAGTTCCCTACTCCCACCGTTATGAAACAATTCAAGATGCCGTTCAAGATAAAGGGTTTTGCCTGAAGGAAAGAGATGGATTGGTCAAGTTGGATTGTACACATGCATACTTTTATCAAGTTCAGACACAAATGTTCATCTGTGATGTTGAGTATTCATACTTTTGTGTCTGCACATTTGCTGAGGATGAAATGCAAGGTTTGCACATTGAACTGATTACTAGACAACAAACATTTTGGGAAGAGAACAAGAGAAAAGCAGACTATTCTTTTAGGACATGCCTGTTACCAGAGATCTTGGGAAATTGGTTCACCAGGGACAGCATTAGCACTTCTGGCTCAATAGATAGTGAGCTGCCAAGTAGTGGTGAACCAAGTTGCAACAACTATACCAGTGTAGAGGAGCAAACCTTCTACTACTGTTGTGGTCTAGAAGAAGGACTAATGTTTGCTTGGGACAATCCGGACTGCTTGATAGAATGGTTCCATGTAAGGTGCCTTGATTAGTCTTGTGTTCCTAAAGGAAAGTGGTACTGTTTTGACTGCTCCAAACTGCGACAACTATTGGAAACTTAATTGACTCAGTTGTGATATGAGATGTTATTATACATACATGATTTGCATACATCAAGACACATGGTAGTGTGTCATGCGGCCCAAGAAGCTGGTGCGCCACACCGTGAGTATATTAACAGGAAGAAAGAAAACGCAATTTCAAACCTATGTAGCTCTGTGATCCCTAATCCGATTGGAACCAAATGTGCTACAGAGGTGCCGGCCAGTTAGGGGAGTCTACATACCAAATTTGGAAGAAAATCGCTCCAGCCATTTCCGAGATACGAGTGAACAAAAGTTTGTTTTAATTTCTTCGTTTTTTTCTTCATCTTCATTTTGCATACTTCGCAAAATCCACCATAAAACACGAATGCGTGCTCGGATCAGGCTGAAATGTGACACACTTAAAGGGCTCATTAAGGCAGATCTCCGTACCAGCTTTGGTAGGAATCCGATGAACATTCACGGAGTTATGACCAATTATTTGCATAAAATAAGGTCGAAGGTCTGTCACGCCTACAGGCTAAACCCCTTGGAGGAATCAGTTGAAAATTGATATGTAGATGGAGCAACCATCGTAGGAGTGCGTGGTTTGAAAGGAATTGGGATAAAGACCATGGAGATATGACACAAAACCCAACCTGTGTCAAAATTACGCGATCGATTTTTAAACTATTGGTTTTCGTGTCTACCAGACAAACCGCATAGAGCAACGAGCTGAAAATCAGTATGTAGGTGGAATAATCATCATAGAAAGTCCTTGCAATAGTACAGAAGAATCGGATTACAAACCACTGAGTTATGATTCGAAAGGCAACTACATGTAGCAAATGCGAGATCGAGATACTCTAATAGAACAGTCACCCTAATAAAGCATTCAGCTGCATTTATAATCTAATCAAAAACAGCCAAGCTGTAAAAAAAGGTGCGGCCCCTAAAAAGGCCAAGGTGAAAAAGGTGTGAAATCCAAGGTGGCTGCCAAGAAATGGCTGTGATGGTAGGTTAATGGTAAAAAATTTAATAACGACAATTCAGGTTAATTTTGTGCCAAGACCAAGCGGCACCAAATTCACCTGAATTGTCGTTATTAAAATTTTTACCATTAACCTACCATCGCAGCCATTTCTTGGCTGCTACCTTGGATTTCACATCTTTTTCACCTTGGCCTTTTTAGGGGCCGCACCTTTTTTTACAGCTTGGCTGTTTTTGATTAGATATCACTTCTTTTTGTATTTGTTTACCCCAAAGCTGGCCATAGGCTGGCTTTGGGGCTTTTTTAACCTATCCTATTTCTTTACCACAGGAAGAATAAAAAGACAGAGCAAATTTTTAATACTTCAACTGTTTTTGATTTTATCAGTAATTATATAAATATATTTATTACGTGTCTATTATTCCCTACTGGATAACTTGTTCGCAGCTGATCTTTCTACTAAGGGACTTGAAATGTAGCTAAACTCTCTACAGGTTGATTTGTTTGTAGCTGCACTCTCTACAGGGTGATTTGTTTGCATCTGAACTCTCTACAGGGCGATTTGTTTGTAGAAGAACTCTCTACAGGATAGTTTCTTTGTCACTGAACTCTCTACAGAGTGGGTTCTTTGTAGCTGAACTCTCTACAAGATCACTTCTTCTAGCTGATCTGTCTATAGGGTGACCTGATCTCTCTGTAGGGTGACTTTTATCTAGCTGAACACTCTACAGGGTGATTTGTTTGTAGCTGAACTCTCTACAGGGTAATTTATTTGCAGCTGAACTCTATGCAGGATGATTTGTTTGTAGCTGAACTCTCTACAGGATGGTTTCTTTGTAGCTGAACTCTCTACAAGGTGACTTGCTTCTAGCTGATCTCTCTACAGGGTGACTTGTATAGCTGAACTCTCTACAGGGTGATCTGTTCATAGCTGAACTCTCTGGGTGATTTGTTTGTAGCTGAACTCTCTACAGGATGATTTCTTTGTAGCTGGTCTCTACAAGGTGACTTGTTTCTAGCTGATCTCTCTACAAGGTGACTTCTCCTACTACAGGGTGACTTGTATCTATAGCTGAACTATCTACAGGATGATGATCTGTTTGTAGTTGAAATCTCTACAGGGTGATTTGTTTGTAGCTGAATTCTCTACAGGATGACTTGTTTCTACATATAGCTGATCTCTGTATAGGGTAACTAGTTTCTAGTTGAACTCTCTACAGAGTGGGTTCTTTGTTGCTGAACTCTCTACAAGGTGACTTCTTCTAGCTGACCTCTCTATAGGGTAACCTGATGTCTCTGCAGGGTGACTGTTATCTTGCTGAACACTCTACAGGGTGATTTGTTTGTATCAAAACTATCTATAGGGTGATTTTTTTTTTATACCTGAACTTTCTACAGGGTGATTTGTTTATAGCTGAACTCTCTACAGGGTGATCTGATCTCTCTACAGGGGGTGATTTGTTTGTAACTGATATCTCTACGGGTAGATTTGTTTGTAAGTGAACTCTCTACAAGGTGATTTGTTTGTAGCTGATTTCTCTACAGGGTAATTTGTTTGTAGCTTTATTCTCTACAAGGTGATTTGTTTGTAGCTGAACTCTCTACAGGGTGATGTGTTTCTAGCTGAACTCTCTACAGGGTGATTTGTTTGTAGCTGATCTCTCTAGAGGGTGATTTGTTTGTAGCTGATCTCTCTACAGGGTGATTTGGTTGTAGCTGATCTCTCTATACAGGGTGATTTGGTTGTAGCTGCTCTCTCTACAGTGGGTGATTTGTTTGTAACTGAAATCTCTACAGGTTGATTTGTTTGTAGTTGAAGTCTCTACAAGGTGTTTTGTTTGTAGCCAATCTCCCTACAGGGTAATTTGTTTGTAGCTGAACTCACTGCAAGGTGATTTGTTTGTAGCTGATCTCTCTACAGGGTGATTTGTTTGCAGCTGAACTCTCTACAGGGTGATATGTTTGTAGCTGATCTCTCTACAGGGTGATTGTTTGTAGCTGATCTCTCTACAGGGTGATTTGGTTGTAGCTGATCTCTCTATACAGGGTGATTTGGTTGTAGCTGCTCTCTCTACAGTGGGCGATTTGTTTGTAACTGAAATCTCTACAGGTTGATTTGTTTGTAGCTGAAGTCTCTACAAGGTGTTTTGTTTGTAGCCGATCTCCCTACAGGGTAATTTGTTTGTAGCTGAACTCACTGCAAGGTGATTTGTTTGTAGCTGATCTCTCTACAGGGTGATTTGTTTGCAGCTGAACTCTCTACAGGGTGATTTGTTTGTAGCTGATCTCTCTACAGGGTGATTGTTTGTAGCTGATCTCTCTACAGTGGGTGATTTGTTTGTAACTGAAATCTCTACAGGTTGATTTGTTTGTAGCTGAAGTCTCTACACGGTGTTTCATTTGTAGCTGATCTCTCTACAGGGTAATTTGTTTGTAGCTGAACTCACTGCAAGGTGATTTGTTTGTAGCTGATCTCTCTACAGGGTGATGTGTTTGTAACTGAACTCTCTACAGGGTGATTTGTTTGTAGCTGATCTCTCTACAGGGTGATTGTTTGTAGCTGATCTCTCTACAGGGTGATTTGGTTGTAGCTGATCTCTCTACAGTGGGTGATTTGTTTGTAACTGAAATCTCTACAGGTTGATTTGTTTGTAACTGAAGTCTCTATACGGTGTTTTGTTTGTATCTGATCTCTCTACAGGGTAATTTGTTTGTAGCTGAACTCACTGCAAGGTGATTTGTTTGTAGCTGATCTCTCTACAGGGTGATGTGTTTGTAGCTTAACTCTCTCCAGAGGGTGAATTGTTTGTAGCTGAACTCTCTACAGGGTGATTAGGTGGTAGCTGAACTCTCTACAGGGTGATTTGCTTGTAGCTGATCTCTCTAGAGGGTGATTTGTTTGTAGCTGATCTCTCTACAGGGTGATTTGGTTGTCGCTGATCTCTCTATACAGGGTGATTTGGTTGTAGCTGATCTCTCTACAGTCGGTGATTTGTTTGTAACTGAAATCTCTACAGGTTGATTTGTTTGTAGCTGAAGTCTCTACACGGTGTTTTGTTTGTAGCTGATCTCTCTACAGGGTAATTTGTTTGTAGCTGAACTCACTGCAAGGTGATTTGTTTGTAGCTGATCTCTTTACAGGGTGATTTATTTGTAGCTGAATTCTCTACAGGGTGATTGGTTTGTAGCTGAACTCTCTACAGGATTGTTTCTTTGTCACTGAACTCTCTACAAGGTGACTTGCTTCTAGCTGATCTCTGTAGACGGTGACTTCTTCTAGCTGATCTCTCTACAGGGTGACTTGTATAGCTGAACTCTCTACAGGGTGATCTGTTCATAGCTGAACTCTCTACAGGTTGATTTGTTTGTAGCTGAAATCTCTTTTTTCAAACTGATTTCACTGTAGGGTAACTTGTTTGTAGCTGAACTCTCTACAGGATGGTTTCTTTGTAGCTGAACTCTCTACAGAGTGATTTTTTTTGTAGCTGAACTCTATATAGGGTGATTTGTATGTCTTTATTATTTTTATTAATGCTTTACAGCACAAGTGCTGAAGGTCTGTAGGACACCTGGTCCTACAGCCTGCTCAAAGACTTTAGCTACTTAGACTTTAACTACTTAAGGTGTGTTTGAAAAGTTGGAGAAAGGAGAAAAAATCCATGACTGGACCTAGGTAGCCTTGAACCTGCAGCCATCCGATTTACGCTCGAACGCTTACAGGAGTCTACCAGGTGGTCAGGATGTTTTCTCCTTGTTATTTTCATGTAATTATATCCATAGGAATTCTAGAGAGTAACTCATTATCTCTAAGTACCCCAAGTAGAACCAAATGGACACTAGTTTATTTATTAATGCTTTACAGCACAAGTGCTGAAGGTCTGTAGGACACCTGGTCCTACAGCCTGCTCAAAGACTTTAGCTACTTAGACTTTAACTACTTAAGGTACCTGAACTTTCTACAGGATGATTTGTTTATAGCTGAACACTCTGCAGGGTGATTTGTTTGTAGTTGATCTCTCTACAGGGTTTCTTTGCAGCTGAGATCTCTACAGGGCAACTTCTTCTAACCGAGCTCTCTCTTGTTTCTAGCTGTTCTCTCTACAGAGTAACTTGTTTGTATAGCTGAACTCTTTACATGTGGTTTTTTGGTTGCTGAACTCTCTACACTGTGACTTGTTTGTAGCACAATTCTCTACAGAGTGACTTGTATGTAGCTGAATTCTCTACAGAGTGACTTACTTGTAGCTGAACATTGTATAAACTATAAAGTGACTTGTCTGTAGCTGAAATCTCTACTGGGTTACTTGTTTGCAGCTGGTCTCTATAGATTAACTTGTTTGTATAGATGAACTCTCTACAGGGTAGTTTCTTTGTAGCTGAACTCTCTCCACAGTGACTTGTTTGTAGCTGAACTCTCTAGAGAGTGTAGCCAAACTCTCCACAGGGTGCATGACTTGTTTGTAGTTGAACTCTCTTCAGTGTGACTTGTAATGTTCTGATTCTTCTGAATCACTACAGCGATATATCTGTAGCTGAACTCTCTATAGGGTGACTTGCTTCTTGCTGAACTGTCTATAAGATTAACTGTTTGCAGCTGAACTCTCTACAGAATAACTTGCAATGTAATAGAATTCTATAATAGAGTAAATAAATTAGCTGAATGCTCTATTAGGGTGACTGTTCTATTAGAGTATCTCGATCTCGCATATGTTACACATAGTTGACTTTGGAATCATAACTCAGTGGTTTGTAATCCGATTCTTCTATACTACTGCAAGGACTTTCTATGATGATTATTCCAGCTACACACCGATTTTCAGCTCACTGCTCTAAGCGGTTTGCCTAGTAGGTGTGAAAACTAATAGTTTTTTTATTCATAAAAATCGATCGCATAATTGTGACACAGGTTGGGTTTTGTGTCATATCTCGATGGCCTTTAACTGGATTCCTTTCAAACCACAAAAAGGCACTCCTACGATAGTTACTCCATCTACATAGCAATCGCAGCTCGCGGTTCACCCTGTGGGCGTGACAGACCTTCGACCTTATTTTACGCAAATAATCGGTCATAACTCGGTGAATGTTCATCGGATTCCTACCAAACTTGGTACTGAGATTCGCCTTAATGAGCCCTTTAAGTGTGCCAAATTGCAGCCCGATTGGAGCACGAATTCGTGTTTTATGGCGGATTTGCAAAGTGTGCGAAAAGAAGTAGAAGAAAAAAACGAAGAAAAAAAACCCAAACTTTGGCCGATCGTATCTCGGAAATGGATGGAGCGATTTTCTTCAAATTTGGAATGTGGACTCCCCTACCTAGCCAGCACTTCTATAGCAACTTTGGTTTCAATCGGATAAGGAATCACGGAGCTACAAAGGTGTGAAAATCTCGTTTACTTTCTTCCTGTAAATATACTCACAGTGTGGCGCTCCGGCTTCTTGGGCCGCACGACACACTACCGTGTGTCTTGATTTACTCAATTATATTACATTGCAAGTTATTCTGTAGGGAATTCAGCTACAAACAAGTCACCCTGTAGTCAGATCAGCTAGAATAAGGTACCTAATAGAGAGTTCAGCTGCAAAGAAACCATCATGTAGAGAGTTCAGCTGCAAACAAATCACCCTGTAGAGAATTCAGCTACAAACAAATTGCCCTGTAGAGAGATCAGCTAGAAGAAGTTACCTTGTAGAGAGTTCAGTTATAAAGAAACCATCATGTAGAGAGTTCAGCTGCAAACAAATCACCCAGTAGAAAGTTCCGCTATGAACAGATCACCCTGTGGAGAGTTCAGTTAGAAACAAGTCATCCTGTAGAGAGATCAGCTAGAAGAAGTCACCTTGTAGAGAGTTCAGCTATAAAGAAACCACCATGTAAGAGAGTTCAGCTGCAAACAAATCACCTGTAGAGAGTTCAGCTAGAAACAAGTCACCCTGTGGAGAGATCAGCTAGAGACAAGTCACCCTGTAGAGAGTTCAGCTAGAAGAAGTTACATTGTAGAGAGTTCAGCTACAAAAAAACTACCATGTAGAGAGTTCAGTTGCAAACAAATCGCCCTGTAGAGAATTCAGCTACAAACAAATCGCCCTGTAGAAAGATCAGCTAGAAGAAGTTACCTTGTAGAGTTCAGCTACAAACAAATCACCCTTTAGAGAGTTCAGCTACAAACAAGTCATCCGGTAGAGAGATCAGCTATAAGGATTACCTTGTAGAGAGTTCAGCTACAAAGAAATCACCCTGCTTCATCTTTTCTTCTTCCTGTGGTAAAGAAAAACAAAGATAGGTTAAAAAGCCCTAAGGCCGGCTTTGGGGTATACAAATACAAAAAGAAGTGAAATCTAATCCAAAACAGCCAAGCTGTAAAAAAATACTGCGGCCCTCAGAAAGGCTATGGTGAAAAAAAGATGTGAAATCCAAGGTGGCGGCCAAGTGATGGTAGGTTAATGGTAAAAATTTTAATAACGACAATTCAGGTGAATTTTGTGCCAAGACCAAGTGGCACCAAATTCACCTGAATTGTTGTTATTAAAATTTTACCAATAACCTACCATCACAGCCATTTCTTGGCATGCCACCTAGGATTTCACATCTTTTTTCACCATAGCCTTTTTGAGGGCTGCACTCTTTTTTTTACAGCTTGGCTGTTTTGGATTAGATAATATTATACAATACATGTTTGTAAATTATCTAATCAAATGGGACTACTGAATTACAAATATTTGTGAGTGCACAGCTTACACAAACAATTCTGTCAATTAATGGGATATCTTCTCCATGTCTTCACTTTACAAAGTGAATGGGGATTGTACTCTGAAGAATCGAGTGTTTCTGTCTCACCAGACCTAACACCCTCTCCACATGGATACGCACATTGGCTATACTTCTTGTTTGTTCAACCTCAAGTGCACTTAACTGATCCTTCCCTTTTTTGAATTCAGAAATATGCAGTTGTGCTTGCATAACACCAACTGACTCAGCAATATCAAAGCCACAGTTAGCTAATACGATGTCACCAGGAAGCAGTTTAGATAACAATCCACAATGCTCAGTCAAGTATTTGTCACTCACATGGTCACCCCATGCATCCGAAACAAAAGCCACCATACCCTGAGGAGCAATTCCTAGCAAAATTTTTGCTGTGTTTTTGTGTTTATAGTTAGACCAAGTAACAGCACGAGCCTCTAAATTGGAGGGGTGCTCAATAAAAACCTCAAAACAATCAATGATAATTGCTACTGATTTACCAAATGCTGTCTGGAAGCATTTAGGAATTGTTTTGTGTGGACTATCATGGTCTGGCCAGACAATTAGCTTTTGCAATCTGATGTCCATCTGTACAAGCCATTTGGAAAGAATTCTGGACTCGGTTGATAGAGAGACTTGAAAGCGATATGCTAAATCTTGTATAAATGAAACTTTAGCAAGACACACATAAATTCTTGAAAGGGGGACAGCTTGGTGGCCCTTTTTCCTGGCATTGTCTTGTGCACATGGTCAAATACTGCCTTGACAATATATATATAAATTGGGTAAGATAGTATAAAACTGCATACAGAAGTGACTGTTCACTAAATGGCACCGCAAAACACACGTGTTGCTGTAATACTGTGATCTCATCAGACAACTTCTTTATCTTTGTGTAGCAAGCTGCCAACTCTTCCTTCAAAACCTTCACCATATCAGCACAGTTATGTTTGCCTGCTGCTGATTCAAGAATGGCTGATTCAATTTCTTCCTTTATGGCGTCGTCAATCTCATTTGCAATGAAAATGTCAAGCTGGTGTGATAACTCTATATCCTGTTGTTGTTTGGCTCGCTGCATGTCTCTCCTCCTTCTCGCTCTTTCATAACAAATCACACACATCACAGCTTGCTCAGCAGAATCACGGGTGGTCCTTTTGGAATGGCCAAAGGTAACTGTACGTAACCAGTCTATGTCAGTGTCATCCTTAAGAGCTGCAGGTTTACCAGATAGGAAGTGACGAGAGCAGACTCAACGCTTTAACGTCTAGGTCTTCTCTGGAAATAGCTGCCACATACCCAGCTCTCCACCTTATCGACAGCTCCAACTTGTGTCTAGAACCTTTCCTTCTAACTGCAGGAATTCTATAAAAGGAAATCCCCTTGTCTCGGTCTGACCGCATCAAACAACCAACAAACACACAAATCACCATCGCTATGTTGTGTACCAGTACTACTTATGCATGGGCGACACTTAGATTACGTAATTTTGCTCACATGCTGAAAGAGCTCTATAGTCACTGTACAAATCGATTTCCTTGTTCTTCCTACTTTCTAGCACTGTAATTTCAAAACTACACACCATAGAAGACTGAAACTTTGGTGATCCATTCCTTGGACACTGCAGATAATAGTGAGTAAATAAAATAAAAATTTAATTGTGTGAACTAGTTGGGTTTTTGCTGAGACGGTCACATATGGTAAGCATAGCCACAAAGCATGGTATATACCACGGTTTGCAGTGGTATATCAGTTATATACCACGGTTTGCAGTGGTATATCAGTTATATACCACAGCGCGGCACTTTTGATCTCAACCACAGGTGTGGTATATAATATATACACTGTATATATATAAAGCTGAAAGCCGTCCATCTGTCTGTCTGTCTACATTCCTTTGACATCAGATGATTATTATGTTGTGTTGAAGTAGTTGCTGCACGCACCTTCGAAAGTGTAAGATGTGTGTTGGATTCCAGCTGGTGGCTTTTTCTCTCTTTCTTTTGTTTTGCTTTGGCAACCTTTTTAGTACAACCTTTCTTTGTTATAAGAACTTATCATGTAACGACTCTGAACCTTATTTGTGCAACATTCTTTTCTGAATGTGTGTTTAACTCTCAGTGTAAATACTTTGACGCCAACTTGTAATGCTTTTAGTATGGAAATAAGGATAATTTTGGTGAGCTACGTATAGCTGGAAATACCTACTGTACATGATATTATACTGTATTTTATAGAGTAGATACTGTTTCAGTATTATAAGTTTAGAATGAATATCCTTGCCATTGTCGGTCATTTGCCACAACAAAATCCTGCACACATAGGGCAGCTTAATGCACCGATGGATGTAGTACTGCTCAAGTAGAAGTGTGCTTACAGTAAATTACACAACTTTGTACAGGTGGGAGTCACAATTATACTTGAAAGTGAAACACACTTACTGTAATAGAGAAACTCCTGCACTGTAGGACAGGTACCATCACTGTAGGGCATGTATCATTGCTGTAGGGCAGGTATACTGATGCTATACATTATAATTTCATTTGCTGTCAGTTAAATGTCATGTCCACTATTATAAATTACATCATCACCTGTGTGATCATACTACTACTGTGGTTTAGCTTAGCTAGCTAAGCATAGCTCTGCTGTTAAGCTTACCTGCCTGCATCATTGACAAGATGCAGCTTCATATTTAATGTGATATCACCATGCATACATAAAATTTGGTTCCCGTTACGATACAAACCAGCCAAAAGTATACCCCCACAACGTGTACTCACACATGTACATGCGATTTCAGTTGTTATGTACACTAATGTGCCATGCCACTTGTGTAGCTACTCATCATTAATGTTCTTTTCCTTTCAGGACAACATCACAAGTCGGAGTACAACTAAAGGACTAAACTAATACCTCATCAATAAACCAGCTAGTAATAACGCTAGTTGAGTCTTTGGTACATGTATAATATGTCCATGACACTGCACCCGCGGTCACTGAGTGCACAGTACCTAGATAAAAACATTCCATAAATCCTGTACCTCATTATGTGTACTCTTTCCATAGAAACAAGTCACTTCATCCAGAGTGCAAATCTGCTACTAACCATAACTAAGGCACCATGCAGTAATGAAGATAAGCAGTTAGCTACCACAATCAATCATGGAATAATAGCTAGCTAATCACGTGATGCTTCTCATCCTACATTGTAAATTGGAGTCATGGAATATTCCCTTCATGTATACCACTACACCAATTGCAAGCTACAGCACTGGCTGCAGTGGCTGTCATGCAAGTGCTGGACAGGCGTATGGATATATCAGACTGCCAGTTCAGTACTGGACTCGTGGAGGCCAGTACGCCGGAGAAGATGCACTGAGAATCGATTACCCCTCATAAGCAAATACATCAACATAATCATGGCAAACATGCAACTAGTCAGAATAAGATTTTTGCACCATTACACAATTTTGCATCACGTGCTTCAGAAAATGGTTGAATTATGGCGTGAATGAGTCTAGAAACAAGAAGACATGTGATAATTTGGCACCAAAATGGTATGAGACGTAAAGACATCCATAGCAGGCTCAAGGAAGAAGGCACCTGTGTCACACTAGCTAGTATCTCCAGACTGATAAAAAAAGTACAACACTACAGATATCGTGTTGCTATCATTTAAACACATGTATGTAAACAAAATCTTGTTATGGAGGTTGGGTGTCAACAACCCCACATTATTGCCAGCTAATAAGATATGTGAACAAAGTCAAGCGGTTACAGTGGTGTCAACAATATGCTGACCAAGTAGATAAGTTTGAAAATGTGATATGTTCAGACGAGTGTAGTGTTCAAATTGATACAAGTCATAAATGTAGCTGGTGTGTTGGCCAGCCAAAGCCTCTGCGACCAAAGCCCAAGCATCCAGCTAAGGTGCACATCTGGGAGCAATATCCATGAAAGGTGCCACATCAATCATGATCTTTACTGAAACTCTCACAGCAACCAGATATGCAAAAATTCTTGATAAAGCATTGTTTCCTTTTTTGAGAACACACTTTCCACACCGGAGGAGACATAGACTTCAACAGGATAATGATCCGAAGCATACCAGCAATTTTATCAAACAGTACTTTAAAGATCACAGAGTGAAACTGGTGGAAAACTTCAGCAGAGAGCCCAGACCTCAATCCAATGGAGAAGGTCTGGGGATCACTAAAGACTTATTTCTGAAATGTCCATTTTCAGAAGCCAGAAAACAGGAACGTTGCTGGAATGAAAAGGGGAATTAAACTATTTTGGAAGACACTCACTCCTGAAGTGTGCAAGAAATACATAAATCACATACACCCTATAGTAATAGATAACAACGGAGAAGCATCTGGACATTGATAGTATTTATATTGCATACATTGGTTTATTTTCCATTAAACAAGCACAACAGCACATAATGCACACCAATACATACACATCATTGAAACTGAATTAGAAAAATACCTTATAGTAATCAAATGTAAGTTCAATATATTTGTCACTTTGTACAGATAAGACGGCAGTTAACTTCATCAATAGCTTTAATACAAGCTTTCCAACACCCATCAGGCTCTTCTCCAGGAGTACATGGCTACATGCCCATCAGGCTCTTCTCCAGGAGTACATGGCTACATGCTGAGTGTAGCAACTTAAATCGCTGCAACTTTGCTACAGTACAGCTCAAATACAACTTCATGCACGCATGGAGTAAAAACGCGTGGTACTGAACACCAAAACGCGTGTAGCTTAACATTGCACGCGTGGAGAATAAAATTATGCGCCACGCGTTAATACGCAGGACACAAACTAGTGCACGCGTGTAGATTCTCCGACGCTCGTGCACCATATACATCATGCGTACGTGTGTTGGTTGTCAAATTGGCTGTCTGCGTGCATGCTACCACGGTTCCTTCGTACAGTAAGTAAGGCGGATATACAATTGTAATTACGCCACGAAAGTGCATACAGTGTACAGTATATTAATGTATGAATGCTATGCTGGTTTTGCATTATGTTTACTTTGCTATTGAAGACAGGTACGGCGAAGCCCCCCCTTTCCCCGGCCGGCGAAGCGGAAAACTCATGTTCTAAACTCACAAATTAAGAGATATATGTTGCTAAACTATTAATGTATATTTCTTCAACATTTCATTTCAGGTATATATTAACAGAAGTAGCTATAACTACGAAGCCTTTTGAAGCATGTACCGCTAAATTCAAAGATGTTCAAGTTGAAGTGCTGAAGCTACAAAGCAAGCCGTGGACTACTAAGCTGGCCTGTTATAATTATTGGAAACTTTGTACATTGTGCATGATGTATTATTTACCTGATAGAACTTCAACGAAGTATTCTGCTCCACAGCACCCAACAATGGTGCTTATCAATAGAAAATGACAAAATAAAATAGATAAACCTTAATTCTTTATACAAACTAATAAATATACTACAACTAATCTATCACAGCACAACTTTCTATCCTATGACAAACTTAGCCATGCGGTACACAAGGAATAATACACTCCATACATAAACGAGTGAATTTATTAGAATCGCTTCAGTTGGAATAATTAATAGGTTAATGAGTTGTATTATGACGTGTAGCTGGCTGCTACTAAATTCTTGGATTCTGTGCTTATTAGAAACTATATTTTTAACAGTTAGATTAATTGTTGATTGTTAGTTTGATCATTTCTATTTATTGCTCGCTGACAGGTCTGTCAACTGCAGGTAAGATCAGTATAACTGCATGGATAGATTACTAAGACAATTATAAATATAGCTATAGTGATATATAGCACTTCGCAGTGTAGTTCCCTGGGGATTGCATTATCCAGTCATAGTTTGGGCAGCTTTGAAATGCAACATCAGTAGCCTGTTCAGGTATTAATAGCTGACAATACGGCCTCTAAGACTTGAATAGCCTTCTCTTTTGCTACCTATGAAGCAAAATGTGATACTGTAATGTTAATAATAGCAACATATTATAATTGTAGTTCTGGAGGATGGGCTAGGAACGGCGGTTAGTTACTCATGGCTGATGCTGATCCGGATAGAGGCTGTAGCTACCTGTAAAATATACAAACATTGTTAATATGTAGCTAGCTATTACAGATTACAGTATATAAGTTCAGTGGATACATCATGCTTTGGTGTGCTTCGTAAGGTACAGTAGCTACAGTGTACGTATAGTGTACAAACGTAATAAAGTATTACAAAGTAGTTACGGAAAAATTAGGACAGGTTAACGACTACTGTAAACCACGCTACGTCAAGACTCGTACTGTACATGCTAACGATATGAAAGTCAACCATGAATTCCTGTAGCGACAGTGTCACGTAATAAATGCAACCCGCCATGCGTGCTCGTGTGGCCACACGCGTATCAAGAAATATGCACGCGTAGTGCATGTGAATAACTGTTTCACGCGTGCAACAAGACACGCGTTCCGATGCGTGTACACTAGGCCAAGCTTGCGTGTGCGTGCTTCACTCCATGCACGTGGAAATCACGCAAAACGCGTGTGCTGTGAAGTTATTTTTGAGCTGTACTGTATATAGTGTCAAGCTTCCTTTTACCACACTTTCCTGCAACATTCGAAGAGATTCTATAGCTAGTCCCCTTGGAAATAGGCTCACATCAAATTAGCAGCAAACTTGACCCTAGATGAGCTGTTCGCATGAACTTTTGTCAAATAAACTGGATTTAGTAGCTCAGAAAATGAAACTGGTGTGGCACTGGTCTCATTATTCACCATATGGATGGGATCATCCATTTCAATAATGTCACTGCCACTTGCTTCACTCCAAACGGGATTGTTATATGACTCAAAACTGTCATCATAAAGATAATTAAATTCTTGTGGTTGGTTCTGTTCAAAATGTGACTCATACTGATTAGGTGGCTGCTTGTAAAATCGAGACTGAAACCTATTGTAATCAATTTCTTTGGTGGCAGTCATAGATGACGGTTGGAAGGAAATTGGCTCTTCAGGGTGTGGCTGCTCATTGTATGATGGTTCAAATGTGGGAAATGGTGTCTTTCTTCTAATCTTCATTGGAGGTTGGCTATAACTAGCACTCAGGTCTTGTTCTCTATAATCAGAAGTGATTCCATGCCTGTACCATACATGCTGCTGGATGACATGAAGGAAGGATCTTTATAACCAGTACCTGTGGGTAGTTTGGTTCCTATACTGGTATCAATATCAGCATTACAAGGTGGCTGAGCAGCATTACCACTACGTATGTGTATCAACTTGTGGCACGGTGGTGATGGATGCACTTTTTACAACATCTAGTATCTTTTTCTACAAATCATGAAAACCGGTTTTCATTGTACTTTTTATTGTCTCTACTTGTGATCTTAACTAAATGACAACAAAAGTAACATATTCATAAGTTTTTGCTCTGCAGCACTTACTAACCTCAAAGAACTGTTCCTTAATGGAGCCATCATGTTCAAGACCAACTTCCTACAACACAAAATAAAATAATGGCACATAAACAAAATATAATTATTGTCTACAATGCACTTGTATGTATATATAATTATGTATAGGTTACACACATTTTAAACATATTCCAATACAAAATTGCAGATGTTTTGCTGAGATTTGCCACTGGGTGAATCCAGTTCTAATGTGAAATCGTCATCTGAGTTACTAGCTGGTTTCTACAGTAAAAAACAAGGAAACATTATGCAGTTAGAAGAAATTACACAACACATCTAAATATGTTTTTTATTTATTTATTTTTATTAATGCTTTACAGCACAAGTGCTGAAGGTCTGTAGGACCTACAGCCTGCTCAAAGACTTTAGCTACTTAAGGTGTGTTTGAAAAGTTGGAGAAAGGAGAAAAAATCCATGACTGGACCTAGGTAACCTCGAACCTGCAGCCATCTGATTTACGCTCGAACGCTTACTGGAGTCTACCAGGTGGTCAGGATGTTTTCTCCTTGTTATTTTCATGTAATTATATCCATAGAAATTCTAGAGAGTAACTATTTATCTAATCCAAAACAGCCAAGCTGTAAAAAAAGTGTGCGGCCCTCAAAAAGGCTATGGTGAAAAAAGATGTGAAATCAAAGGTGGCAGCCAAGAAATGGCTGTGATGGTAGGTTAATGGTAAAAATTTTAATAACAACAATTCAGGTGAATTTTGGTGCCGCTTGGTCAATTGGCACAAAATTCACCTGAATTGTTGTTATTAAAATTTTTACCATTAACCTACCATCACAGCCATTTCTTGGCCGCCACCTTGGATTTCACATCTTTTTTCACCATAGCCTTTTTGAGGGCCGCACACTTTTTTTACAGCTTGGCTGTTTTGGATTAGATTTCACTTCTTTTTGTATTTGTATACCCCAAAGCCGGCCTATGGCCTGCTTTGGGACTTTTTAAACCTATCTTTTTTTCTTTACCACAGGAAGAAGAAAAGATGAAGCAGATGTACCTTAAATATTTCTGATTTTATCAGTAAATGTACAAATTATATATATAATACATATATTTATTACAGAACTGTCCATGGTGGTTTCTTTGTAACTGAACACTCTTCAAGGTAACTTCTTCTAGCTGTTCTCTCTACAGGGTGATTTATTTGTAGCTGATCTCTCTACAGTGTGACTTGTTTGTAGCTGATCTCTATGCAGGTTACTTGTTTCTAGCTGATCTCTTGAATTCTCTTCGGGTGACTGCTCTATTAGGATGACTGCTCTAGTAGGATGACTGCTCTATTAGGATGACTGCTCTATTAGAGTATCTCGATCTCGCACTTGCTACACCGAATTGGATTTCATGTTATAACTCCGTGGCTTTAAGTCTGATTCTTCTACACCATTGAAGAGCCTTTCTAAGATGATAACTCCATCTGTACAGCGATTTTCAAAGCATTACCCCAAGCGGTTTATCTGGTAGGCGTGGCAAACAGTCGTTTTTTATTAGCTAATCTCGCTTGCGTAATTGTTACACACTGGTTGTTTTTTCGTTGTATCTTCCTGGTTTTTAGCTCGATTTCTTTCAAACCACAAAAGGTTTGAGGTTCAATAGTTAACCTATTCACCCACCGATTTTCAGCTTCTTCCCATACGCGGTTTACCCTGTAGGCGTGACAACATATTGGTGTTATTTTTCGTGAATAATCACTCATAACTCTTTGCCTGTTTATCGTATTCCAGCCAAAGTTGGTACGGAGATGCGCCTTTATACCCCCCTTCTGTGTGCCAAATTTCAAGGCGATCGGATATGGCGTTCGCGTTTTATAGCAGTTTTTGTAAGTGTGCGAAAAGAGGAAGAAAAATAAGAAGAAAAAACAAGAAACTAAGCCAATTTATGAAATCGCATATCTCGGGAACGCTTGAAGCGTTTTCACTCAAATTTGGAATGTGGAGTGCTGAATTTGGAGGGAGTGTCCACAGCAAAAATCGTCTTGTTTCATCAAGGCAGCACAGAGCTACGGAGGTGCAAAAATTGCATTTTCTTTCTTCCTGTCAATATACTCACGGGTGTTACGCACCGGCTTCTTGGGCCGCACGACGCACTACCGTGTGTCTTGATCTCTAAGTACCCCAAGTAGAACCAAATGGACACTAGTTTATTTATTAATGCTTTACAGCACAAGTGCAGAAGGTCTGTAGGACACCTGGTCCTACAGCCTGCTCAAAGACTTTAGCTACTTGTTTTACCAGCTTGCCTCACATCCTTAACAAATAAATATCCATTATGGGATATGCACCCTAAATTTCTGACATGCTAACAAGTTTGCATCAAGCAAAACTAAATGGGTTAGTGAAATTTTAGTCTTGCTATTGTAGTCACAGAGGTTGTATACAATCACTTGACTAGACTGGAAACTGTCCACACGTTTGCAGGTAGTTATACATGGTGAGACCACCTTTTACTATCCTACATAAAAGAAAGCAGTCTGTCTAGTCACATGAGACTATGATGGGTCTGTCAACTTTGCTCAGCTGCAGCTATGTACTGGCTACCAATGGAGGGAGGAATATAATAAGAAGACAATTAAACTTCAGGTGCTAAATTTTGCTGACTTGGAAGCTTATAACCCATGTTGGAAATTTATGCATAGTTTCCTTTGATGTCTGGAGGCTTAATAAAATATTCTTACTGTTAGCTTACTTTCCTGGACAAGACAGGCACTGAAACACTAAAGTCACAGTGTGGCACAGGCACTATTATCAGTGAAGGGAGAATCTCAATACTAGTAGCTACTGTTTGCTACTTCTTTTACTGTATCTTCACTTGCTTACTGCTAGAATGAGCCAAGTTCTACTTTCAAGCCAGTTGGATACTCTCCATCACACAAATATTGCTAACTCTTGGTGAGACTATAACTACCAGGCACCAGCCATAGTTGGTTAAATGTGGTGGTATTGATAAACATGGTTTTGTAGCTACTATTCGATGTCCAAAGCTTGTTTATTATAATTATAAATACATTCTGCAGAAAAATGACAAGCTACTTACTTTAATCTGGCATTTGTCACAAGGTAGACACAGGACACACAAGGTGAAGCATTGACTGAACTGTGGGAAGCCATGAGAGGCATGAAACCACAAGCTTTTACAGCCATGAATTGAAGTGCCAAAGTTTGTTACAGTCATGCTGAAACTGTTGCAGTTTAATGGAACACTGGAAACTATGTGAGCCAAAACATACTACCCATAAAACGTAATAACAGATTATTATAGACAAGTTACTTATAGGTTCTATTTACAGGTAGGTCTTTTTCTGTAGTGTTTAGGTAAAATAACTTTTATAGTTTACTTCTTTAGAGACATGGAGGTGGAAGAGAGTGCCATTAGTGCTGGAATAAAAAATATATAAAAGTTACTGGTAGTTTTCACCGATAGAGATTAGCTGTGAACATAGCTATATGCAACAGTGTTTAGATAGCTTATAATTACAATTCATCAAGGATCTGGTTCATTCAGTTTGACAGTTTTTTATATCGGCACAGCTACAATTGAGTTTGCAAGTACACAGCTAGGCACATAGAATTGCTTGTTATACAGCTGGAGTAACTCAAGTTAACTTACACCTCACAAACAACTACTAATCATAAATGACATAGCTACATCACTTTAAAATGGTACCATTTATCACAGCTTGAGACAGCAGGTCACTAAGTGACCAAGTCTCTAAATGAAGTTTAGATCAGGTCTCTAAGTGTATTGGCAACCTCTAAATTTGTCTACTTAGAACAGAAAATTATTCACTTTACTGTTAAGAATCTTCAAAGCTTTTTAAACTAGGACAATGAAGCATGAGCAGCTCATTGTCAGCAACCACCAGGACAGCTTTTAGTGCTTTGCTGTAAACAACCCACAGGACAGCTACAGCTGCTAATCAGCAAGCAGCAGCTTATCAACAGAAAATGAAACCTGCTTTTACCCATTGGTTTAGGGAATGACTGAGCAAGTGCCATAAACAACACAAAGCTATTACAACAAGTTTAAAACTCTGGGATACTGCACACTTACTAAAGTAATATCGATAGATATCGAACTCATTTTGGTAATGATGCTTAACTTTTAATTTGAAAAGTACAGTAGGCTGTTACAGTAGCAAATGACATTACAGGCCACTCTGTGGCTTCAAAACTGATAGACTATAGCTGTCATGATGGCGCCAGAAAAATGTGGAACACACAAAAGAGGATGTAATCTATGTATGGTCAGTATAATTTTCTGTGTATATTATTAACACACCTTCTGGGTTGGTTTACTCCTCGATACAGATACTTCAGTGTTCTCCTTTATCACCTACAGGTAACGTCAGAAAACTCCAATTAAACTGATGTGTGTCTGATAAGGATTGTTTACACATACAGGGGGTGTACACAGAAGCATGGTAATTGCAAATATACGTAAATGCAATGGATAACAAAAATGTAGAAAAATTCTAAAATGCTACAGCAACAACCAGGAACACGCCTTTGATTTTTTGGGTTTGTTGATAATATGGTCTGAATTGTTATCACTACTGGTGTCTGAACGTTTCCTTTTCTTTCCCATTGGCTGATGCATTTCACCTCCTTCTTTTTCCATGTTTTGAGTATCTGGCTCTATAATTCCATCATCAACCTTAGCTGCTCCATTAATTACACTCATCAGTAGTTTTCATTTTCTTTTCTTTGGCTTCACTTTATTTTTCCTACTTGTTTTCCTTGTCCATAGCATTCTGATGTTCTTCATAACTACCTGAATAAAATAAACACTACTGAGTTACCATACCACACAAACATGAATAGCTAAATGTCACTCCACACAATTAGCATACAATCTCTAGGGCACAGAGAAATGTGTTACAGTCTCTGTTTCCATTGTAGCGAAGACTTTCCATGCCATTGATTGGTTAAATGTGTTGTTTAACATCAAGAACAATTCCACGTTTCCAGCATACACAATTGAGACAATATGTGCACAGTTTATGTATACTGTATAGCCAGCTACATATAGTCATGTACCACTAAACACTATTTTCCCATCATACTGATTACCATCAGACCGATTTACTGAGCAGTGGTTCTCCACATCCGAGTCACCCACAGTAACACTAAGTTGTTCACAGTTTTGCTGAATAATATATGTTGATTTGTCGTCAAACTCGACAAGCACATATTCTTTTGCTACAGAAAGCGAAGGTACACCAACGTGACACAGCACAGAGCTTTGGTACTATGACATTCAGTACAGTTACATTGTAAGAAATGCTAAAACTACTGTACATTGAAAATGAAAAGAAGCTAAACCTACGTATATCATACAGTACGGTAGTACTGTAGGGGATCATGAAGATTTGGGTTTTCATAGCCAAAAAATTCACCCAAAAACCAGCTTCACAGCTCCATCCTGGCACCTTGGCAGTATTGGTTAGGTATAACCAAGCCCAAAAGTGCCTCCTAAAGGCTTCCAATAAATTGTTACAAAATTAAAAAAAAATTATTCAATAGAATTTTCTACTGACTAACTGCCTGCCTGCCTGATGCCTTCAGGCAAACGTAACTCGATAACAGCTAAGGCTATGGGCTTGATTTTTTCACTGTTCGACGTCGCTTCATCCCGAGACGAGCCTTTTGGCATACCGCAGTACGTACAATGCACGCATCATGGACTTACCTTGTCCTCCTTTGTGTCCCATTTCTTTTTGTTGACAGCCCAAGGTGTCGATTCGCGGTAGTGCGATGCATGGCTTCCCTGGAGTATGTTTGTAAACGGGAATCGTCCGTATTTTCCGTGGTGACTGGATTGATTGCAGAGACGATTCTAACACTGTCTTCGTTTGTAACGCTGTGTAGTGGGCTGGACATAGCTGAAAGCGAAGCATAATGGCCACTGCACTTTCAAGGCAGTAATTAATAGTTGTGGGCGTGCGAATCGTCGTATTTTCGTGGTGACTGGATTGTTACAAGGCACTTCTTCTACTGTTTTTCGTCTGTAGCACTGTGTAACGGGCTGAACATAGCTGAAAGTGAAGCATAATGGCCACTGCACTTTCGAAGCAGTATTTGATAGCTGGGGCATGCGTTCAGACGAAAATATTTATTCTGGCGTCATCCTTTCTTTTGATGCGGTATGCATGGGTTCACCAGTCATAATAATGTTACAAAAAAAGTTAACAAACAAGTTTAAGGAAAAATTAGGAATTTTAAGTACGATTAGGGATCATAGAAAGAAAGTAGAGAAACAAGGGAGGTAGCCTACACCTGCAAATATACTAGTGAACATTTAATCCCTAATTCAGTCTTGGGATACAGACTGAATTAGGGATTAAATGTTCACTAGTATATCTGCAGGTGTAGGCGACCTCCCTTGTTTCTCTACTTTCTTTCTATGATCCCTAATCGTACTTAAAATTCCTAAGTTTTCCTTAAACTTGTTGTAAATGAAATGCTAAAGCTAGTGCTAAAGCTATTCAATGGCTTTTAATTAGCAGTAAGGCTTACAGATAATGCGTGAGGAGCTTACGGCTTTTTTTAATGCCCCTTTCTCCTTCTTTCACGCAAAGTGGCTGAGTACATCACTGCATACGAGGCAGGGTAGGTACTAGACTACGCCAGGCTCACAAAGCTCAACTGAACCTTAACTTCGACCTGAACAGACTAATATTTTAAAATGAACAGGAAGTTGTTATCTGCAGATGTCTTTAAAACCAATTAATTAAGCCTAGCGCGATGTTTCCAGCATAGACTACTCAGGTTCTAACTCGAAATTACAAATGGCAAAGATACCAAATTGAACTGTGCCAGTGAGTGCTAATGGTGAACGAAGTGCATGTTGTGTAGATGTGCAACTGCCGGTGCATGCAGACAGATTGCACGGTATGCACTTAGGCGTTGCAAAGATTTGGAAATCCTCAGTAGTAGCTAGCTAACAGTGGCTAGCAACCACACGAGGCACACGCAAGTGTATAAGCCATGCGAGTACCAGCTCAAAGGTAGATGCATGTCACACATGCGTGTAGTATATATTTGGCAGGTTTGTACTGTACATTTAAAAATACAGTTAATGTGGAGATGGTAGCAAAGGGTAGTTTTAAGTTTAATGCGTAACTATGTATGCACAATACGGTATGTCCTACACTATAGGGCAGGTACTAATGCTATAGTCATTTCTTTTTGATTGAGATACTCTTATAGAGCAATCAGAAACTCTAATTGAACAGTCACTGAATCAAGACACACGGTAGTGTGTCATGCGGCCCAAGAAGTCGGCGCGCCACACCGTGAGTATATTAACAGGAAGAAAGCAAACGCAATTTTCACACCTATGTAGCTCTGTGATCCCTTATCCGATTGGAACCAAATTTGCTAGAGACGTGCCGCCCAGTTAGGGGAGTCTACATACCAAATTTGAAGAAAATCGCTCCAGCCATTTCCGAGATACGAGCGAACAAAATTTCGTTTTAATTTCTTCATTTTCTTCATCTTCATTTCGCACACATCGCAAAATTCGCCATAAAACACGAATGTGTGCTCGGATTGGGCTGAAATTTGGCACACTTAAAGGGCTCATTAAGGCGGATCTCCGTATCAACTGTGGTAGGAATCCGATGAACATTCACGGAGTTATGACCAATTATTTGCGTAAAATAAGGTCGAAGGTCTGTCACACCTACAGGGTAAACCCCTTGGAGGAATCAGTTGAAAATTGATATGTAGATGGAGCAACCATCGTAGGAGTGCCTTTTTGTGGTTTGAAAGGAATCGGGATAAAGACCATGGAGATATGACACAAAACCCAACCTGTGTCAAAATTACGCGATCGATATTTATGAATAAAAAAACTATTAGTTTTCGTGTCTACCAGGCAAACCGCTTAGAGCAATGAGCTGAAAATCAGTATGTAGCTGGAATAATCATCATAGAAAGTCCTTGCAGTAGTACAGAAGAATCGGATTACCAATCTAGTACAGAAGAATCGGATTACAAATCACTGAGTTATGATTCGAAAGGCAACTACGTGCAGCAAATGCGAGATTGAGATACTCTAATAGAACAGTCACCCTAATAAAGCATTCAGCTGCATTTATAATTTACTCAGTTATATTACATTGCAAGTTATTCTGTAGGGAATTCAGCTACAAACAAGTCACCCTGTAGTCAGATCAGCTAGAAGAAGGTACCTAATAGAGAGTACCTAATAGAGAGTTCAGCTACAAAGAAGCCATCATGTAGAGAGTTCAGCTCAAATAAATCACCCTGCAGAGAATTCAGCTACAAACAAATTGCCCTGTAGAGAGATCAGCTAGAAGAAGTTACCTTGTAGAGAGTTCAGTTACAAAGAAACAATCATGCAAAGAGTTTAGCTGCAAACAAATCACCCAGTAGAAAGTTCCGCTATGATCGGATCACACTGTAGAGAGTTCAGTTAGAAACAAGTCATCCTGTAGAGAGATCAGCTAGAAGAAGTTACCTTGTAGAGAGTTCAGTTACAAAGAAACAATCATGCAAAGAGTTTAGCTGCAAACAAATCACCCAGTTTAAAGTTCCGCTATGAACAGATCACACTGTAGAGAGTTCAGTTAGAAACAAGTCATCCTGTAGATAGATCAGCTAGAAGAAGTCACTTTGTAGAGAGTTCAGCTACAAAGAAACCACCATGTAAGAGAATTCAGCTGCAAACAAATCACCTGTAGAGAATTCAGCTACAAACAAATCACCCTGTAGAAAGATCAGCTAGAAGAAGTTACCTTGTAGAGAGTTCAGCTACAAACAAATCACCCTGTAGAGAGTTCAGCTACAAACAAGTCACCCTGTAGAGAGTTCAGCTAGAAGAAGTTACATTGTAGAGAGTTCGGCTACAAAGAAACTACCATGTAGAGAGCTCAGCTGCAAACAAATCGCCCTGTAGAGAATTCAGCTACAAAGAAATTACCCTGTAGAAAGATCAGCTAGAAGAAGTTACCTTGTAGAGAGTTCAGCTACAAACAAATCACCCTGTAGAGAGATCAGCTAGAAACAAGCCACCCGTAGAGAGTTCAGCTAGAAGAAGTTACATTGTAGAGAGTTCAGCTACAAAGAAGCTACCATGTAGAGAGTTCAGCTGCAAACAAATCGCCCTGTAGAGAATTCAGCTACAAACAAATCACCCTGTAGAAAGATCAGCTAGAAGAAGTTACCTTGTAGAGAGTTCAGCTACAAACAAATCACCCTTTAGAGAGTTCAGCTACAAACAAGTCACCCTGTAGAGAGTTCAGCTAGAAGACGGTACATTGTATAGAGTTTAGCTACAAAGAAACTACCATGTAGAGAGTTCAGCTGCAAACAAATCACCCTGTAGAGAATTCAGATACAAACAAATTACCCTGTAGAAAGATCAGCTAGAAGAAGTTACCTTGTAGAGAGTTCAGCTACAAACAAATCACCCTGTAGAGAGTTCAGCTAGAAACAAGTCACCCTATAGAGAGATCAGCTAGAAACAAGCCACCCGTAGAGAGTTCAGCTAGAAGAAGTTACATTGTAGAGAGTTCAGCAGTTTAGCTGCAAACAAATCGCCCTGTAGAGAATTCAGCTACAAACAAATCACCCTGTAGAAAGATCAGCTAGAAGAAGTTACCTTGTAGAGAGTTCAGCTACAAACAAATCACCCTGTAGAGAGTTCAGCTACAAACAAGTCATCCGGTAGAGAGATCAGCTAGAAGGATCACCTTGCAGAGAGATCAGCTACAAAGAAATCACCTTGCTTCATCTCTTCTCCTTCCTGTAGTAAAGAAAAAAATGACAGGTTAAAAAGCCCTAAAGCCGGCCATAGGCCGGCTTTGGGGTATACAAATACAAAAAGAAGTGAAATCTAATCCAAAACAGCCAAGCTGTAAAAAAAGAGTGCGGCCCTGAGAAAGGCTATGGTGAAAAAAGATGTGAAATCCAAAGTTGGCGGCCAACAAATGGCTGTGATGGTAGGTTGATGGTAAAAATTTTAATAACAACAATTCAGGTGAATTTGGTGCCACTTGGTCTTGGCACAAAATTCACCTGAATTGTCGTTATTAAAATTTTTACCATTAACCTACCATCACAGCCATTTCTTGGCTGCCACCTTGGATTTCACATCTTTTTTCACCATAGCCTTTCTCAGGGCCGCACTCTTTTTTTACATCTTGGCTGTTTTGGATTAGATATTATTTACTCTAATAAGGAAGTCACATTGAAATTAAATACTCTAATACAGCAACCAGCTAAAGAATTCAAGACTATTTGAAGCTTAAAATGGTCTGACACAGTTATTAACCAATTATGGTGGCATAATTTTGGGAATAATGGGCAATTCTCAAAAGCATAATAGGTTTTTTTTTTGCTCAAAAGCATAATGCTCAATTTTTGGAGCATAATAGCCTCATGCCTAAGTGTGATCTGTTAAGTTTGTAGCTGAGCTCTCTCTTGTTTCTAGCTGATAACTCTATAGAGTTATAACTTGTTTATATAGCTGAACTCTATATAGGATGGTTTTTTGATTGGTTGTTGAATTCTCTACATGGTGACTTGTTTGTACTACAAAGTAACTTGTTCGTAGCTGAACTCTCTACAGGGTGACTTGCTTTTAGCTGAATTGTCTATAAGATTAACTGGTTGTAGCTGAACTCCCTACAGAATAACTTGCAATGTAGTATAATTATAAATGTAGCTGAATGCTCTATTAGGATGACTGTTCTATTAGAGTATCTCAATCTCGCATTTGCTACACGTAGTTGGCTTTCAAATCATAACTCAGTGGTTTGTAATCCAATTCTTCTGTCAGTATAGGGTCCGCAACGTGAAAATGAAGTTGGAAGAAACAAATCCCCGACTATCGTAGTATGTTACCCTTAGTGCCCCATCACTAATACCACCCTTGGTTTGGAGCTGTGTTCCCTTGTTGGAGAGACACGCGAATTTTAATATCTCACGTTATTGATCTTTATTTTGTACGCTCCAAAGAAGACGTCCAGAGCTCCCAGATTCTGAGTGTGATTTCAAGTGTTGTTGGCCTACCAAACCCAGTGGCGGATCCAGAGTTTGGAAAGGGGGGGTGCACTTTGCTGAAAAGTTGAAGACCAAAAAAAAAAGGTCGACAACAATAATGGCTGTTCTTTACCAAGTGTATATACTATAAAGTATATAAAGATCCTTATTCAGATCCTCATCCATAGCTTCATAGTTAAGCTACACTTCCTCATGTACATTGTGACTGCTTTATTAGAGTGATTGGTAATTGACTGCTCTATTAGAGTATCTCAATCTTATATGCATTTTTTAAAGGGATAATGGGGGGGGGCACATGCCCCCTCCTGGATCCGCCACTGAAATCATGCATAGAAGTAAGTAAAAATTTGCCCTTGTTTTCCACAAAGGCTGATTTTCTGCTGATAGGTCGAGAAAAATTTTCATTTGAGACGCTCTACCAGCCAAGAGAAGAGAAGCCAATCCTATCACATAAGATGGTAATGAAGTTGGATGTATAAGTATTCTACACACCAAGTTTGAAAGAGCTGCGATCTTTCTAACCATCTGGCTGGCAGAGATGAAATTTTCAGTGCAATGATCTTCGATGATTTTGGTGGGTTGCCTCCTTCCTACTGTTACAAACTGTCTTCCTAGAAGCTTTGAATCAGGGGAAGATCCAGAAGAACATCTGAGGTTTCTAAGAAGTGGTCAAATCCTTGACTTTTAAAGTTAAAAGGTCATTGGAAACTACTACTCTAATAGAACATTCAGTATTTTATTAGAATAACCATGTAGTCACTACAATTACCATCTGCTTTTGGTTGTGCCAATTGAACAGCTGTATAGATTGCTGGCAAGTGTGCATTTTATGGACTTTTAAATCTTGATATTTTAACCTTGTGATGATGCAAGCAATGCAGTGTCCAGGATGCTGGAGAGTATAATAGTATTTGAAATCCATTCATTTGCTATGAAGTAATCATTTTGTATCAGCTGGAGCACTCTATTGCAGGACCAGCTCCAGTAACCTCACATTTTACATATCTGGTTTTCTATATGATATGAAAATTAACAAAAATAATTATGTATCTTGTGCAACTGCCTAAACAAATAACAACTCAGTAATACAGTATAGCCATAATACCCTAATGCTGCTGTGTATATGGTCTATGAATTTATGAAATTATTGATTCGTGACTAAGGTAGTGGTAAAGCTTCACAGTTTTATCTGTCAATGTGATCATTCTATTAGAGTAGTTTATTACTTTATAAGTGTAGTAGACCTACAGATTACACACTTTTTTACAGTGTCCTTTTTTCATGTTTTGCACAGTAGTGAAGATAGGGTAGGGAACCACAAGGCCATGGTCCCCTAGTTTTGGTGGTCAATTCTTGTAGCAAAAGATCAATGTGCTCTAATAGAGCAATCACAACTGTTAGTAGATGCTTAATTTTTGAAGTGAAAATGGCCACCCAAAGTATTGTCTCAGAGCCCTGGGGCATGCATCCAGATGGAATCTGTGCTTGTATGGACTAATAAAGTGTAACTTTTTACGTTAGAGTTAAAGCACCGCCGTGCGTGTGTACGGAAAATACAGTATGAGGGTGTGTATCGAGAAGCCAATATAGCACGAGGCGAAGCCGAGTGCCGTATTTGCCTCGAGACACCCCCCGAGTACTGTATTTTTTGTACACACAAGCAAGGTGGTGCTTTAACTGTTATATTGTACTTCCTGGTCGTCTGGCTTGGAGCGATTTTCTCTAGTACTCAAACCACTGTGATTTTCGGTGATAAGGATATCAGTAAGTGTTCATATAATCTATTTCTAGTCGTAGAACGAACTAATAGGATTAGTTTGGCTAGTTTTAGGGATTTACAATGTCACGATAGGATTTACAATGTCACGCTAGGATTTACAATGTCATGCACGTGATCAATCGTGCTGTCTTAGTGGAGTCGTGTTTAAAAGCTTCGTGATCAGACGATCAGTAAGTGTTTATACAATCTATTTCTAGCCATAGAACGAACTAATAGGATTAGTTTGGCTGGTTTTAGCGATTTAGTGTGTTGTTTATGTAACATTCCTTAAATAAATTCTCCGCATAACTGTACTTTATTTGCCCAAGTGTGCTGTATTAAGCGCATAACTGTACTGTATTTGCCCAATTAGCTGCATAGCTGTACTGTATGACTCATACAGTACAGTTATGCAGCTGATTAGTACTGTATGGACAATACAATTTGCGGCATCACTTTGATCCTCCCACGCAAAGTACAATATATTCAATTGCGAGTACTTGATATTATGGTTGAATAATTCCTTGAACACGTTAATGCATTTATTGTCCAAAGAATACATTTAACCTGTTGTATTGATTTCTGCTTGTTACAGGTTCATATACATTGGACTGCTCTGTATAACAACACCTGTTCATAATAACAAACATATCTTGAAAATACTCATCAATCTGCAATGTTATCTGCTTTAATAAAGCCAAATTTCTATTCATCTAGATCTATTAATTTTGCATCTCTGTCTATGTCATTGTTTCCCTTACCATATCAATGATTTATTGGTCCATTGATTGTTGAGTGCAGCTGTAAGAAGCCATCATCAAAGTTAATAAATGCATGGCAAGAGCAGACTAAAATGTAACATTACAAATCATTTGGGGTATCAATTCAGCTAACTAGTCTGTAAAGAAATAATTTGCTATAAGCGTGTGCAATATTTTGAGTATTGATGGATGAAAAACTGATGATTGGGTTTATGTGACCTATATAATTTATTTAAGCATATGGTCATGCTACTCATGCCCATGTATGATTTGTTTATTGTCTGCCATGGATATTGTACTGTAAACTACATGTGTGTAATGTAATATCCTCACACAATTTGTTTTTGAAGTGACCTAGCATGTGGGTAGGTTAATGTACGGTACTGTATAGCTTTATAGGATGTGGAAAATGGATGCAGGAGCTGGGATAAGGAATGAAAGACCTTGCAGTTTGTCTACTTTTTGAGCACAATGCAACTACTGAATATAGATAATTATTATAGAGTTAATTATTAAGGAGTCATTGCAGTGATAAACATGCTTACTTATGCTCATAATTATAAATATAGTATGTGCTTATTGTGCTACACAGCCCCTACACTTACCTTTTGTTTTGGTCTTCAACTTATAGCTAGACCATGGCATCATCAATCTAGATGCCAGCCCCCCTTTAAGTATAGGTGTCTCATCCACCCTTACTATTCCTGCATTAAAATCATACTGCCAATCATTCCATGAACTATCATTAGATTGACAGCTATCATGGATGATTCAGTTATGTTGACTGCTTTCCAAAGTAATGTGAGTGAGATGATGAGTGTGCAACATAGAACACAGGGAAGTGCAACACTTAGAGTGTACTCGTTCTAGCATGAGATCAATTACATGGCAGGGGTCTGGGATTTCATCCTAGAAGACTTTTGTGCTTTAACACCTTGACTGAGAGTGCTAATGACAAAATGAAAATTGTAATGTTATAAATTAATGTTGTGCAACTTTTTAAAGTATGTACCACATTGTTTTAAATTAAACTATAGCTAGATGCATTCCTATATTATAACTAAGTGCATTTGGATAAACATGTAACTATACATGTCAGCAATTAGTGAAAACTAGCAGCGATTCTATCATCATGTACATTGCAGGATGTCTGGGATGCCATCCCTGGAAGACTACACTTTACTTGTACAAAAATCACCCAACCACACTGCATGAGGATGTCAAAGAGTACAATATGCACCTCAAACATTACAGATTATACATAGTTGTGTTCTTCAGTGTGATTTAAAGCTATATCCTTTGCCCTAAACATTGAAGAAGTTGCCAGCTAGCTAGGTTATGCGACATACATACACAAGACCTTTGATCTGTATCTATATTCTGTATTATGTATACAATAATATTATAATGACTGTGCAACTTTTATTAACTAAGCAACTTGTCTACAACTGTTCAATTGACACAACCAATAGTAGATGGCAATGTAGTGGCTATACATGGTTGTTCTAATGGAGTGAATGTTCTATTAGAGTAGTAGCTTACAATGATCTTTTAACTTAAAGTAAAGGATTTGACCACTTCTTAGAAACGTCAGATGTTCTTCTGGATCTTCCCCTGATTTAAAGCTCCTAGGAAGACAGTTTGTAACAGTAGGAAGGAGGCAACCCACCAAAATCATTTGATTTTTTGTTTAAACTCATGACGTTTGGCATAGCCGTTCTTCCACGTCAGAGTACACTGAGACACATACAAATACACAAGTACAAAACTGAAAAACATACAAGACATGACACATACAAAGCAATACATTTAAATAATACACAAATTAACTATTATTAGTCATACAGTGGGTCTTCGTTAAAGTGACAAATTCTCCATGCTTGTGGGGCACTTCAAATGGTAGCTTGTTCCACCAACAAGTGGCACGATATCGAAAATATTGCTGTGTTCTAGCCAGATGATGGTAAGTGCTGTTAGTAAAGTGTTCATCGAAGATCATTGCACTGAAAATTTCATCTCTGCCAGCCAGATGGTTAGAGGCGTCACTTCTTTGTCGATGGATGATTACTACTGTGGTGTGAGGAAGTTTGGGCTATCAATCGTTTGGTTCCGTAGACGAAAACCTGTTTTTGGAGCCCAAAATCGTGCTCAAATGATGCAGCGACAGGAAACCTACCTCACCAATCAAACTACCAATGCTTTTAGGTGAAGGTTTACTCACAGAGGAAGGTTGAACTCCAGTGTTGCGATAAAGGATTAAGGCTTCTGAGAGTTACAGCTATTAATGTCGGATTTTGCAGATATTTCGATCGATTTGTGCCCCAAGAAGGCAATGGAATTTATTGCCACTGCAGCTGTATTCAAGTGAGAGTTAGTCCAACATGTAACAGCAGTTAGCAAATCATTTTGAAGAAGTAGAATTTTTAAATTGGAAACCCTAACATAGCAATTTTCAACTCATTCCTCCAAGACGTTTAACCTGTGGGTGTGACAGACCTTTGACCTTATTTTACGCAAATAATTGGTCATAACTCCGTGAATGTTCATCGGATTCCTACCAAAGTTGGTACTGAGATCCACCTTATTGAGCCCTTTAAGTGTGCCACATTTCAGCCCGATTGGAGCACGCATGCGTGTTTTATGGTGGATTTTGCAAAGTGTGCGAAAAGAAGTAGAAGAAAGAAACGAAGAAAAAAAACAAAACTTTGATCGCTTGTATCTCGGACATAGCTAGAGCAATTGTCTTCCAATTTGGCATGTAGACCTCCCTAACTGGCCGGCACCTCAGTAGCAAATTTGGTTTCAATCGGATAAGGGACCACAGAGCTACATAGGTGTGAAAATTGCGTTTTCTTTCTTCCTGTTAATATACTCACGGTGTGACGCGCCGGCTTCTTGGGCTGCACGACACACTACTGTGTGTCTTGATATTTACTAGATAAAGCACTGCCGCGAGTGCTATACAAGAAATGTAGCACGAAAAGAGTGGGCGAGAGGCAACTATATTTCGTCTCAAACCACTCTTAGAGTGCTATATTTCCCGTACAGCACGAGCGAAGGCAGTGCTTTATCTGGTATAGAGAACTGCCAACTTCAAATATGCACAAGACACACGAAACAATCAGAAACTCATGGAGTAGTGTTATCATTGGCAAAGTAGGCATTGCGCCTGTGTTTCACCTGTGTTGCACTGTGCTGCACCTGCATTAGTCATTTTGTGAGTATAATCTGACTTCTCAACAACTAAAAGTTTTTGATTGTGGTACTGTAATCAGCATATTTCCATGATATTCATAGGACTCGTCCATTTATGTAAACAAAACGTAGTAAGAACGTTTACTGCTGCTGACCACAAGTAACCATCATTGAAACCTTCAAGTGAGTCTATAGATTAATTCCAGTGGTTATCCTCTTACTGGTTGGGCTGACTGATCAGCCAGCACAGTACAGGCTATCAGCCTATGGTTGACTGGTTGTACTCACCAAGATAGAAGCAGGCTATTAGCATGCAAATGGGCCTGGCAGTTCTATAACTACCTGATATAGAACTGTGGGTCTATAAGGTGTTCTATAACTGCCCAATATAGAACACTTGTACTTGTATGGCAAATATAGAACACTTTTTGCTTTGATCCTCCCACGGAGAGTTGTTTATATATATATCACCATATGCATGCATGCTGTGTGAATCATCGTGCTGATATTTAATGCTTATGACTTTTAGTTAGTGCGGACATGGTCCTACATGTAGGGCAGGTACCAATGCTAATGTTTGAATAAATTTGAATTTTAACAGAGCAAGTACAATAGTTTATTGCAAAGCATGTATCTATTCTAGTTGTGATAATAATACCGTCAGATGCATAGGATGTCTCCTTGTATATGGCTAGGAATGCAACTACTGTGGTTTGAAATTATTGTCTTCTAATTTTCTCTACTATAATTTATAACTGTTGTAGTAATTGTTTAGAACTGAGTACAGTAGAACTGTATATTAGGGGATCATGAAGAACTGGGCTTTTCCAGCCAAAAATATCACCCTAAAACCTCCCTTGGCAGCATTGGTTAAGCACAGCCAAGCCCAACAATGTCCTCAGACCAACCCAAACTCTTCAAAAATGTTTCCATGAATTTTGTAAAAAATTCTATTTAACAGAATTTTATGCTGACTCGCCCAAACAATGTTCGACAATGAATAAGGTTGTGGGCTTTGATTTCTTAACTGTTCAACGTTTTTTCATCCCGACATGTGCCTTTTTTCCAACCACAGTATGTACAATACACATATGATGGACTTGCCTTTGTCCTCCTTTGTGTTCCAGTTCTTTTCGCAGACAACGCAAGGTGTCAATTCATGGTGATAACGCAATGCGGCTTCCCTGTGGTTGTGTTGGTAATTATGCTTATTGTCCATATTTTCTGTAGTGACTAGATTGATTGCAGAGACACTTCTCATAGTGTTCATTTTTAGTGCTGTGTAACAGGCTGAGATAGATGAAAGCGAAGAGTAATGACCACTTCAATTTCAAGTAGTTCAGGCTTGCGAATCATCCATATTTTTTGTGGTGACTGTATTGATTGCTGAGTACTTTTCCTACTGTTCTTCATTTGTAGCGCTGTATAACGGGCTGAACATAGCTAAAAGCGAAGCGTAATAGCCACTTCACTTTTGAGTTCAGTAATTGATAGCTGTCTTACGCGTTTAGACAAAAACATTAACTCTGTTGTCATCCTTTCTTTTGATGTGATAAGCGTGGGTTCACCAGTCATAATACTGTTACAAAAAAGTAAACAAGTACGTATAAGGAATTTTAAGTTCGATTAGGGATCATAGAAATAAAAAGTAGGGAAACAAGGGAGGTTGCCTACACTTGTAGATATACTAGTGGACATTTATCCCTAATTCAGTCATGGGTATATATATAGACTGAATTAGGATTATCAGTCTAAACATCACATCTGACGACAAAGATTTATGACCCAAATAAGGTATTGTAAGTTATCATCAGTGTTACAGCGATTAAAATAATGAGTACATAATTAAAGCAAATTTGATGAAATGATTGATAAGTGTATAATTGTCTTAATGATTTTACAGTGAACTGTATAATCCTGAGTCTAGGCTTGCGTCGATTATGCCGGCATAATTTTTGGCATAATAGGGGATGAAAAGCATAATGCTGGCAAATGGAGCATAATTCAGAGCATAATGGGCAAATTTCCGTCACCATAAGTATAACTTCTGCTATAACAGTCACAAAATCAAGGGCTAACCTGTTTTGGATGGTGAAATGATTGCTGACAATGAGTATAAAAATACACTGCAGTCTTACTACAAGTTTACACTTGATGGAATGAGTGCTTTTCATTGTGGGTTTGAGTTTTATAGGACACGTGCAGTTATATGCCAACTAGGCACATGACAAAGCAGTTTAGCTGAACTTCAATCATTGAATTTGGTATTGCATAGCATGTCTCATCGTCTGATTTTGAATAAAATGTGATATGATGGTTATGATTATTGGAAGCTCGGTTGGAAGACAAAACAATAGAAGCTCTGATGATAATAAAGTTAGTTTTGAGTCAGTATAATTAGTGAATGTCTGGACATTGAAAACAATGAAGACTGTGCAGGTCTGTAGTAAGACGGGTTAATATCAAACCAAGAAAATATTCCAAAAAACTCGAGATTCTCTAATAGAACAGTCACACTCTAATAGAACAGTCATTGCATGCAACAGAGAGAATGAGAACCATTAAGGTGTTTTCCCCAGGAGGCTAATATGTTCTTGGCATGGTGCTGCATACATAGCAGTTGCTGTCCTTTGAATACCAATTGCTACAACAATCAGAAGGTCAATCAGAAACCATGCATAATATTTTTATATATAATTATTTGCATACAAAACTGCAAAGATACTAGACACTAAAATATCTATAGTTTCTGAGAGACTATAAATATGCCCCCAGACCCCTTGCTCTAATAATATTATGTCTACTAATTCTGGAGCACATCTCATTTTCAAGCTATTGCTATTAATTGCATGTTGCAATTGAAGTAAACACTTTTTCATTTACATTCTACCATATAAAGAACTTCTTTACACACAAAAAAATGCAAAATAAAAACATAATGCATTTCTGAAAAGCATAAAAACTAGCATAATAGGTAGAAAGTAGTGGAAATGCCAAAAAGAATAATAGGCAAATTTTGGAACATAAGAGACTCAAGCCTAGAGTGTAAGTAGACGTAACTGATATTACAAAATCTGGTCACGCATGACAGCCATATGTATTTATGGAATGACTTCAGATTAAGCAACTGTACTAACAGAACATCTCAATTGTATACTGGTTTAATGCTTGCAATAATTGGGAGGCACTTCCATGAACTTTTTTTCCATTGCACTACTAGTGCAATTTTAAACATCTCTTCTTGGAAGTCACCCCATTATTCCAGAATCTTTTCATTATCTATTGTTTCTAGACTTTAACAGAATGACATGAAGTGTTTGAAGTTATTCAATACCTGACTTTTCTGATAGACTAAGGCATTTGGAATGGAAGTTATAAACCAGTATAGGTTAGGAACCCAGTAAACCATGAAGAAATGAGAAATATTTAATTGATAATAATATCGAGAAAGAAGGGCAGGAAGATGGACCATGGAAGACTATTGATTAGCAAGCAGTGTTTCACACATAATATTTTGTAACTGACTTAGATAATGGGATCGTTTTATATGTGAAGTCACTGTGAGATTGGATTATGTCATTTTATAATTGTCATACAATGTTAAAATACAGCACTGAACATGTTGTGTCGGAGCTGGAGAAATCGAAGCTTGCACCCCATCACTGCTTCCTAGAACTGGAAACATGTTCCAAACTAAATAAGAAGCCAAAGTGTTAAGTTGTGGCAAGTTTTTCTTAAAAAACAACACATTTTATGTGATGTACCAAAATTTACCCTTGTGTAGGAAGCATAGTTCCTACACGTGTAGGGCTATAATAAATTAAGAAATTAAGAAATTTAGTAGGAAATATTCCCACACTGTAGAATTTTTTAAGAAAGATTCCTACACATGGCACAATGTGTAGGACATTTTAGGAATAATTCCTACAAGTTATTTGTAGAAACAATTCTTACACTTGTAGGAATTATTCCTACACAGAAGATGTCTTACACTTTGCTCAATGTGTAGGAAACTTTCTTACAAAATTCAACAGTGTGGGAATATTTCCTACAAAATTCTGCAAAAATTCTGCAAAAATTCTCAATAAAGCTCTACACATGTAGGAATCATGCTTCCTACACAAGTGTAAAATTCCTTCCTGCACTTTACCCCAAAATTATGATTCCTTATTTAATTTGGAATATGTTTGGAACTGAGAGCAGTGAATTATGTAGTTAGCTAAGTGTCTACAAAAAAAAGTGATGAGTGTTGAGTACCCATGGCATCACAGCAGTGTAAAGAACAGGTGTATAGAAGTTCAAAGACGAGGTTTGAGTGAATAATGAAGGCAAACAGTTGTCACAAATTGTTGTTACCAAAGCAGTAGAGACTAGTCACAGTTTCGATTACAGACCTCACCCACATTACAGATAACACAGAAATAACTAAGGAAGCTTACCTATTTTGTAAACTTCGCCAATAGTTTAATAGAAAATGAAAGCATAAAACACCTACTAAAAGTGCTCTAAACAGAATTTCCTATGATATCTCTGGATTTGTCCGTTCATTGTAACAAACGTAGCTACAATGTTAGACTCTACCTCCCATAATCGAAATCTTTTAGGTATCCTTATAAAGGGAATGCAGTGGTTAAAATCATATTGGCTTGGGGGACTGGTCGCTCGCTGCAGGCTATTGGCATGCAGTACATGTATGCTTGGAAGAGCATAGCAAATTAATGATCAAAAATGATGAGATTTGCAATGCTGAATGTTTCTTTCTACTGCAGGTCTCTAACCAGTTTATTGGAGACCTCCTAGCAGGTATCTAACTATTTTAAGGACCTGCTAGAGACTAATAGTGGTTCTAAAAGACCTCATTATTTCCCAAAAATCAAAGCATATTATGCATACTGTACCATTAAGGGGGCTGTACTTTGTTTTCTGTGGTGTTTTGATCTGTATTAGTGCAGTTATCTACATACCCCCTTGTACAGTATCATAAGCTCATCAAACAATTTTGTGGTGCATAGATGCACATCTCTAACAAAAGTGTCAATGCAAAAATTAATAATTTTTTTACGTGAAGATGATGACTAGGAAGGTTGGAGGGGAAGAAAATTAAGGTAAGAAATGAGGGAAAATATTTGGAACTTCGAAAGCAATTCCATGCATGAATTTGTTACTATTACTGGTGATGATGCATACACTGTATAGTGTAGCTTATAGCCTAGCAACTTTGGTTAAACAAGTGGACAATCAGGCACACTAAAAATCTTTTAAAATTTGATATTCATGCTTTTGTAATGGTTTTTGACAGATAGATAAATGCTCTTCCATAATTGTGTATGGACAGTTGTTAATTTACAATCAGTATTGCACGTGTTGAATACAATTTTTATACAGGTACATAGGTACTTATGAAAGTGTTTGCCTGAAGTATAAGAATGTGATGTCATTATTATTATATGTATGTGACTTTATTATAGCTCCTACAGTCACCATAGTCAGTAATCCAGCTGGTACACCAGTTAGTGGATCTAGTAATAACACTTTTGACTATCCCATATTGAGTAGTGTCACTCTGACGTGTGTGGTGACACCCAGTGATGGGTCAACATTTACAGTGACCAACTACCAATGGAACACTACAAGATGTTACACTCATCCTGGTCATAATAGTGGTGATCCAACATGTTTTCCTACTGGTCAGACAACACAAAGTGTAACTGGTAATGATTTAACTGCTGAGGATGCTGGTACCATCATGTGTTCTGTAACCATTGGTGGTGTTGACTATACCAGTGAACCATTAACACTTCGTATATCAGGTATGTAATGTGTGCAAACTACAAAAACAAAAAAATCAGGGTATGTCCAGGACATTAAGAGCTACTGAATTCACAGTTTAAACTCAGTGGCATAACCAAGATTTCATGTGGTGATGGGCACACCAACCTTCTTATCTCTCATACAACCTATAGAAGTTAAAATTAATGATGTGAGGGAAGTAGATTGAATGTGGAGATTGTGGGGTGCAGCTTTTAGCAAATAATGCTTCAAGTAGATAAAAACATATTCTAGGACTACATAGATAATATGCATGTACCAGCATTGAAACCGGGTCACCTGGATGACCCACTGACCCAGATTTTACCCGGATGCGACCCGGATTAATTGAAGCCGAGGCATGCGATAAGAGCTATGTTTCGGGCAGTCTCGTGCGACGTTTTGAGCGTTCAATTCGTGTTGAATAAACGAGTAGCTATGTGATAACTAAGCCGGTAAGTTTATAATTTAAAAAGTCAGTGGGTTTGGTTCCACGTAGCTACTGTGAGTTTACAGACAGCAATTGGGCGTGGCTTCGTGCATACCTAGTATTACAATTTCCCGATATATTAAAGTGGGTGTGGCTACTTATCCTGCTGCAAGACTAGACTATATACAACTCGTACAATAATCGATTAGTGGGCGTGGCTCCACGTAAGCTTGCAGACAGCAACGGACACAGTTTTGTGCTGCAGACTGCACTTAATAAACGGGCGTGGCTGAACATATGTTTGTAACGTGGTAAGTGAGCATGGCTCACGAAAGAGCTACGCGACTAGCGTTTATAAGTTTCTACGAACAATTTCGTTTCTCACGTGATCCAATCTGGGTCAGACCCGGATAATTTGTAAACCGGGTCAGACCCGGATGACCCGGAGAAAATGTGACCCGGATGACTCGACCCGGTTTCAATGCTGGCATGTACTACTTGCTATAAGGTTCCAGACTTCTGTAATTTAACTGACTATTATTTTTAACATCTTCGTTTGAGCTTAGGGTTGGGGTAATTATACTCATGATTCTTTGTACTATTCTATTCAGAATTTCCTGGAAAAAGTTTGCATTATGCTCGAAAACTTATGCATTATTCTCAAAATTATTCCTGAAATAGAAATGTAGAATTGACTATTTATTTAAAATTCTATGGTTAATTATTGCAAGTAAACACGACATTTCGTTGTTCTAATTGAGCTCATGTTGAAACCTTAGTTACTGGACTGTAAATTTGATACATGGCTTCAGTGTGTTAGCAGCAGAATATTTGTGCAATGGTAAGATGAATTTGTGGTGACCTAGAAACAAGAAGTTCCATTGTTGTTGATGGCACAGTCATACTAGCAGCTTTTGAAATTTCAAAGTAAAATTTTTTTGACAGCTTGAACTTGTCTTTGTGCATGGTTAATCACTGCATATACCGTAATGTTGAGTTGTATATATTACACAGTGTATATTTTATGCTAATGTCATGTATGGCACATCATATTTTAGGAATAGCGATGACTGGAGTATTGATTGGTAACAGTCAAATTGTTACTGGAAATCTCCTCACTGACTACTCTGTCATTAGAGATACAGACAATGGTCTGGTTGCTCGTTGTGTGTCAGGACTGGGACCTACTAGTAGTGATGATAATACTGCACTGGGTATTTGGTACTTTAATGGATCTCCACTACCTTATGGACTATGTGAAGATCCTGTTGTTAATGTAATACAATCACGTATAGCAGGTCTCATGAATTTTATTGGAGTAGTTAATTTATGGCAGTGTGGACTAACCTTGACTCCTGCTGCAGAAGGTGTTTACACATGTGTAATACTGGATAGTTCAATGATGAACCAGACAACAAGAGTGGGAATTTACTTTGGTGGAAGGAGTGAGTTACTTGATATGTACCCCATCACCTCATTGTTAACCATCCTTCATCTCTTTACACAGCTGCTCCAATGATATACCCTCCATCATCATCTACTGTAATAGTTACTGTTGGTGATTCCCTCACATTGTCCTGTACCTCACGAGGTTCTCCCCCAGACACATTCACATGGAGGAAGGATAGTGGTCCAATAGTACAGTTCACTAGTATCACTACAGTGACTCATACTAATACTAGTGCAGTGTTCCGTGCTGACTACTCCATTAATAGTGTTACTACAAGTGATAGTGGAACATACACATGTACTGTGACTAATCCTATTGGAAGTGATAGTGAGACCATCACTGTTGTTGTTATTGGTATGTTTGTGCTAAGTACACATTGTCCATGCATATGGACTGTTCATGCATAAGTATTTGTGGTTGACTGCACAAAAACATATTTGCATCATAACTCAAACTGGGAATTATATGCTACATACATAGCTGCAAAAATAGTATTATTATTATTATTACTAGGACCACATCACATACAATCAAGTACATACACCAACGTGACAGCCCCCTGGTGAGGCTATTAGGTGGTAAAGGCACGATCACCAAATCATCTCAATAATTATGTCACAGTAGTGACAGATACAGCACAATAGTGGCATTATAACTAAAGGCCACCAGTAGCTAAGTGCCAGTACATCATTGGTGTGGTAATGGCACAGTGATGTGTACACAGTATATGTATACAACACATACAGGAGAGAACTATACATTATTGCAGTACTGTATGCAGCAGTACATTATAGGCAACATCACCAGATAAAAATTATTAGCCAATATATAGTACAGTATCAACATCAACTAGAGCTAAATAAGGTTCATCAGTGGTGTAGCAATGGCACAGTGACGGGTGACACACTATAGTTATGCATGCACAACTTGCAGGAGATAGCTATGCAATACTGTAGGAGTATGCAAGCCAGATGAACCACATAAAGGAAGACAGCCAAGCCAGCCAGAGCCTAGTAGCTAGCTAACTTGCCAGGTGAAGGCAAAAAAGATTAAGCACGTATTGAATTTCCTGACACCAACACAAAGGAAGTTCGCCATGCCAGCTGCACAAGACAAGATTGTTTACTTGTATTTTATATGTAACTGTATTGTAAAGAGCGGGGCATGTGTTTTAATGTTTTCTTGTATTGTTTAATTAGCTACATACGAGATTACATATTTTATGTGAATGAATCCACTGGCAGCTGGCAAGGAGACTTAAAACGTTACAAACATAAAAACTTGTAATCTTCTTGTTTACGTGTAAAGTGGCCTCTGGCTCTCCTCCACGGACATTCGCTAATCTTCTCCTTCGCGCAATCTGTAATTAAGCAAGGGTGTGGTACTGGGCGTTATATAGAATTACACGTATGGTCAAGTCATCAGCATGAACAGGCGCAACGATTATACATTTGTGCCTTCGTTCACAGGCGAATCTATCCCCAGTTAGTTCATGTTTCTAGGCCTCGTAGTTTTCGAGAGCATTAATTATTAATTCATTATTTATTTATTTATGACGTAATTTTGACCGCATTTCTCATGAACCACGATAGTGGGTTCATAATAGGGATCGCCCATGTTTTTTGCAAAAACTCTAATAGAACGCACGCCTAAAAACCACCTTGGAAAGTATCCTCCAACTCAAAACAACCCTCTGGTGGTTATTTACAATTAGTATTGGTTCACTAGTAAGTATCAAGTGAAAAGGAAACAGTATGTGTATTTGGGACAAAACTGAAATTTGCCGTTTTGTTCATATTATTATTATTCATAATATTATTTTGTTTCACTTATGTACAGCAAAAGTTATCCACTTTTTCACACTAAAAACTATATAGCCATGCTTACTGAGTCCTTCCGCGTGTCCATGACCTATTAATAAGCCCGTATTCCACAGATTTCCAACCACCCTACACCTCGAAAATTTTCTAAGTCATCTCTTCGCCATTACACTATTGGCAGCAGCTCCGTATACTAAAGAAGCCATATAACAATAAAATTACAGGATTCCATTGTGTGAGCTCCTTTGGGTTTTGTTGCAGCGTTAATCAAGTACTCAACAGCACTTCTTAGACTTAGAAGATCGCGCATAGCGTCTCTGCGTGGTGAGTATAGTCTACTTCTTCCTGTAAGGGGGCATCTCCAAACTGATTTTGGTACGCTTAACGTCATAATGACGTTAAGGGGGGAGGGGGGTTCAGGCCATGACGTTATAAATTTTTATTAAAGCAGTTATAGTGTAAACAGCTAGGAATAGAGGAATTGACGTGATTAAGCAGCTATACTGTTTGTAGACCATGTTTTCAGGTAAAGAATATAATGTTTTGTGCTTCTATTGCCAATGCATTGTTTTCATAGTGTGACCTTAAGGAGAGGGGGGGGGGTCTGAAGATAGCATCATTATGATGTTAAGCGTACCAAAATCAGTTTGGAGATCCCCCCCAAGTGCACGGTCCCGATTTGCTACGAGCGACCATACAAGCACTCTCTCAGAGACATAAAGAAGTGATAGCGCTGACACCAAAAATTATTCATTGTTATGAATATAGTTTCTATAAACCATATTTCCTTTCCATGTAAAGCCTAAAGTTGGGTGGAGTCAGTATTAGTGTTAATTAAAATTAAAACTATTTGTGAGCGCCATAATTGTCTGACCACATTGTGTAAACAACATGGCTTCATGCTGTTGATAACCCATGGTTTACAATAGGCATTGCAGCTATACACAGTGCCTGACTTTGTTATTGTGAATGATGTGTGTGCATGCACATTAGCTTCAGACCTTCAGTGCTGGTCACTGTAAAGTGTTAATAACACATATTGTTTGTGGGAAGTCATGCATTCATATACATGTCAACATACATTTCTTCACTGTGGTATACTCAATGAATACAATACTCACATGAAAAACAAACTCTAGCTGCACAAACTATATTGTACGTAGCATTATATTATCATTTATACTACTGTGCACCAGTGAGCCAATGTTGTAGTCCATGCACCCATGGAAAATCTGTATATGATTCTTCTTATTGTGTTCGGTCTTGGCTGAAATAATAAATGCACAGCCACTGACTATTTTAACTTATAATTATATGCTTGTCAGAGTTCCATGTCTTCAATTGTCTTATGACAGGTAGCTAGCTCAGTATCATACCATTTGGTGTGTGTATATTCATGAACACTGCATTAGGATGCTAATGTGAGTAAGAGACTAGAGTCCTGACACATGTAGTAAGACAAGTTAGACAACAGCTGCTCACTGTTGTGTGTAATGTATAGTCTCGTCCACAGCCAAGAGCAGTCAGGTAAATACTCTAATAATGCAGTCAAGTGTGTCTGATAACAACAAAGCTTACACTGAACTTGACAGCCACTAATTGTAAACTGCTCTATGTATATCTACAACAATTATCACTATCAGTAAAACAAATCCATTACTGGGTTAATAAAAAGTACACAAACTAGATGAATAAAAAATTGGAAATTTTAAAATGGGAATAGGGATCGCTGAAAAAAGCCACCAAACAAGAAGGGATCGTTGGGGTGGTAATGCAAACCACAAATTCCTATTTTGACTCATTTTAAAATGACTCAGGGGAGCATGTAACTAAATATTTATGACAGAGTCAAAATAGGGATTTGTGGTTTGCATTACCACCCCAGCGATCCCTTCTTGGTTGGTGGCTTTTTTCAGCGATCCCTATTCCCATTTTAAAATTTCCAATTTTTTATTCATCTAGTTATTCTTAGTACTTGGTTGTATAATTATTTTGTACTATTATTACTAGGACCGGTTCACATACAACCAAGTACATACACCAACGTTGCAACCTACCCATTGGGCAAGTATAAACAATGCCATAGCCAGCACTCAGAGCAGTGTGTGTGCCGGTGGAAATGATGCATATGCATACATACACAGGCAAGGGAGTTTAACTAGCATCAGAAAACTACAATACTAAAACACAACTTACACAAAAACCAAGTTAAGCTATATTGAAAGTTTATATCGTAGGTGTGACGTGTCTCTGAAGATGACTCAGCAGTGAAGTGAGGCTATGCAGAACAAGGGACATGGTGAAGGCACAATTGGCAAATGATCCCAATCAAGCCAATATGGCACAATGGACTCTGTTGTAACTAGAGGCCACTGGTGATGTGCCAGTATATCAGAGGTGTGGCATTGGCACTAGTTGGCACAGTGATCACAGTCTATAATATTATGCATACAGCCATGCACAATATACAGGAGATAGTTACACATTGTTGTATATGCAGCAATGCATCTTCTTGTTTATTACAGACTCACAGTAGAGTAGTAGTTAAGCCGGGTGGAAAATAATTCCAGCTAGCAAGCCAAGTGAAGGATGAAGATGTACAATACAAGTAATACATTGAAACATACTCATTACCTTGTTGTTCACGAGTGCATCAGCTGGTTGTTTACGAGCGCATCAGCTGGTTGTTCACCAGCACATCAGCTGATATCCCAGCTGGCTATCAGCTGGTTGTTCACTGACATCTGGAGCGCATATCCTGCATACAAAATACACAGTTACAAACATTTAAACATACTTGTAATCTTGTTGTTTACATGTAAAGTGGCCCATGGCTCTCCTGCAATCACTCTGCGGACGTTTACTAATCTTCTCCTTCATGCAATCTGTAAATTAAGCAAGGGTCCGGTGTGGTACTGGGAATTATATAGAATTACACGTATTGTCAAGTCATCAGCACGAACAGACGTACTTATTATACGGTTGTGCCTTCATTCACAGGCAAACCTATCCCCACTTAGCTCATGTCTCTAGGCCTCGTAGTTTTCTCAAACATTATTTATGTATTTAATTATTTATTTATTTAGTTATTTTATTCATTATTATATTTATGACACAAGTACACAGAAAATTTTGGAATTTTCAACTAGAGTAGGGACCATAGCACATCGATAAAAAGTACTGAAACAAGCTGGAGTAGTGCACGATATTAAATCACAGTAAAACAATAAGAAGTGTAATATCCCTGCTGTGCATTTCCATAATGCTATCTTGAGCACAGTAGGGATATAATACTTCTTATTGTTTTACTGTGATTTAATATCGTGCACTATTCCAGCTTGTTTCAGTACTTTTTATCGATGTGCTATGGTCCTACTCTAGTTGAAAATTCCAAACTTTTCTGTGTAATTGTTTGTTAACTTTTAAAAAAATAATTATTATGACTGGTAAACCCACGCATACCGCATCTGAAATGGTGGCGCACGCCCCAGCTATATAAATTATTGTCTGAAAAGTGAAGTATCCATTACGCTTTGTTGTCAGCCTATGTTCAACCCGTTACACAGCATTTCGAACCAAGAACTGTTTGAAAGGCGCCTCTGCAATCCATGCATACCGAAAGAAGAAATAGTGCCACGCGCCCCGGTTATATCAATTATCGTCTGAAAAGTGAGTATCCATTACATTTTGTTGTTGGCTATGTTCAACCCGTTACACAGCAGTACAAATCAAGAACTGTTCGAAAAGCATCCACTATGAAAAGTACGGACGATTTCTGTTATGAAGGGAAGCCATCACGTGCTACCGCCAAATCGACACTTTTTGCTGTCAGCAAAGATGAATACGACACAAAGGAGGACACTGGTAAGTGCATGAAGAATTCATTGTACATGCCGTGGTATGCCAAAAGGCACCTCTAGGGCTGAAGCAACATCGAACAGTGAAAAATCAAGCCCGGTGTCTTAGCCGTTATCAAGTTATGCTTGTCTGAAGGCATCAGTCACTCAGTCACTCAGTTACTTACTTACTCAGTCAGTCAGTAGAAAATTCCGTTAAATAAATTTTTTTAAATTCCGTAGCAACTTGTTGAAAGCGCTTCGGGTCAATCTGAAAGCTTTTTTGGGCTTAATTTACCTAACCAATACTGCCTCATCGTCGTCAGTGAAAATTGAGACTGTTTTTTGGGTGATTTCATTTCGTGAGCTATGCTTACTCCTTTGTGGTCCCTACTATACACTACTATCATAATGTATGATAATCTTGACCGCATTTCTTATTATTCTTAGTACTTGGTTGTATAATTAGTGTATTATTATTTTATTTTTGTACTGGTTCCTTTCCTAGCCCAAGACTCTGGTGACAGGTAGTGGTGATTTTGTGACTTAGCATGTCTGCAAAAGGGTGATATGGGCAATGGGCACACATTTACTATTGAGGCTATTTTACCAATTACAAGCCACTATTAAATCTTGTACTGTTTACCCTCTACAGCTGTAGCTCTCCATCATCATCCTGTTCTTTGGGATAGCTTAATTGCGTACCTGCCAGGTTGTACTTTAAGAAAGTTTAACAACATTCTAGTTGTATACTAACTAATGTACCTAATTAAAACACACTTGTGGTACACATTTGTAGATACCAAGCACCTGTCATATATCAATATTGCTTTCACTACACATAAAGTATATCTGTATAATTAGTACAAAAGTATTAAATGAGAAGTAGAGATTAAAGAATGTTAATTTAAATTATTTCATAGTAGTACTATATTTCAAAAATTGACTTTTCGTTATTTACTTGTGTTCCTGATTTGTGGAGAAAAATTTACATAAATATATAGTATACACCTACATTGTAGTTTAATTTAATGCTTTCAGGCATGAGTACACTACTTCAATTTGATTAGTTGTTTTACTGTTCAATAGGCAGAAATTAAAGTATGTGTACAGAGGAGCATTTTCTTTATAAAACCATTATGCCATTTGTTGCCATAGTATATAAAACAGATGATTTTGGATCCTTGAAAAGAATACTTATTGTAGTACTGTATATTAGGGTTTATGAAGGTTTGCACTTTTCTTCCCAAAATATTGCTTAGAAACCAACATCATTTTGTCTTCACAATGGTACTGGTCAGGCATAGTCAAGCCCAAATGTGAACTGCTGCACTATCTAACTGATGTTTTCAGTCAAGGCCACAATAAACACAACGAACCCTGATTTCAACGGCTCTTATCAAAAATTCAGATCAAAATACTCTAATAAAGCAGTCAACTATCCTAAGAGAACAGTCACTTTTTGAATTTTAAAGACCTAAAATATTTCCTGGGGCATGCCCCCAGATCCCCAGAATGACTTCCATGTCTGTTGTATGCTTCAAATTTCACACAGCTCCACCTCTTAATGTGTTAGCCTACTCCTAATACTACACTAAATTTCCTGGTGCCACTCTTGATAGGTCATGCATGATATTATATGAGATTTTTAAATTTGTTGTTTCCCATGTGTATATTGAGGGGCAACAGTTCCCTTCTGGGAAGTCTATACATAACGCATGGGATTCACAAATGTCATATATCATGACCTACTGTTTACACATAATCTGTTTAAAACTTGGAGAGGTTACTTTTGACATTCACACCTACAAGTAATGTAAAATTGAGATATCACATTTCTGATTTTCCCACACGTTATTTATGTCCAGAGCTTATGATGACCCTGGACAAAATCTGGTCAAATTGCATAGATATCTGACCATGTTAGTGCAATTTGTCCCAACACAGTGTCCCATCAAAGCACAAGGAGGGAGCCTAAGGACCGAGCTGGCATGTCTGTTGATTGTATTAATACTACAGTCATGTTAGGAGATACGTAATATACATTCTTATAACCCAAGGGAGTGACCACAAATGTACCGTTGCCAACCCTCTGGTGTACTGTAACCACATAACAATTGTAGCAAGGTGTGTAACATATTTCCAGCATTATAAAATTCCTCTACTATGCTATAGTAGGTTAAATAGGCTTAATCTTCTCAACAGTAAATTTAGGTAGCTGACCGGCCAATTCTGGTTTTGTGGCAGAGCAACAGAAATCTCTTATCATAAGCTCTGGTGTAATTGCTCAGCAGGTACGAATGATCCCCCCTCACATATGTATACTGTATGAGAAAACTACAGACTTAAGAATTTTAATAATATATGTGATCCGCTGAGCAAAACCAACTGTTTTGCAAAGTTCTATTATAATAATACTAGCTGTAGTACCTGCCCTATCGTGCAGGGTGGTATACACATAGAAATTAAATGAAATTACAGTTGGTCATTACTATTTGCTTACATCAGTAATGGCCTGGTGATAATTCAGTAATGATGCATGAGGCACTGTAAGAATGTATTTCCAGGAATAGGGTTTTGTAGACACTGCATACCATACAATTAAGGATTTGGTTACTGCATTTGATTACACTGTAAGTGATAGGATTATTGAGTCATATAGATATGAATTCACTTGGTAGCTATACATGATTGTGCAAGATACTGTAGCTACTATGTATATAGTGCAACATTATAGATGGCATGCAGTTTGTGACGGATGTCCAGCATCTCATGATCAGTGTAAGGAACTGAGAGGGTAGCTATGCCTGTTGCCAATGTTGACAGCCATGTCCATTCTATTGCATTGGATAGGCATTGTTGTTGACTACATAATATAGTTTTGCTGTTAGGCATGTATAGTTGAGCTATTTCATTAGCAGGATGATAAACAACACATTAAGTTTTTATACCTATATAAGGCACTATGTTATGTTGGAGGGGGCCTGCATGATCAATATCTACTTAGCAACAACTTCTTTGTAATCGTACAGTGAATTTGATTGGTTAAATTCAACATAAGATACTTAGCAACAACTTCCTTAGTGACTGCATGATGAATCCGATTGGATAAATTCATTACGTAAAATAAGTGGTTGCTCTGTAGTAGTTATAGTTGACTGCATGTATGCTGAATTGCAGTGAAACAGTGAATTGTTGCTTGAGTTATAGGTAGCTAGGTAAATAATTGTTGGTAATGGCAAAGAAAAGCAGTATCTTAGATGCAAATTTAGCTTGTGCTGAGCCAAGCTCTCATGCAAAGGTAGAAGGAGTGATCACTGCCTTATCCCCAATGAAGACTGAGTGTACGTGACAGAACTGACTAGCTCATACTATGATGATGAGATAACAGATGATGCTTCAAGCATTGGTACCTGCCCTACGTGCAGGGCCATCTAACTAAATAAGTGTACAGTGAACCGATAATTAAATATCAGACACCAGCACCTGTCACATATGTATAACATGTATGGTGATGTTACTTTAACGTACTGACTGTGAGCCTTATGCCATCCTGTAAGTATACCTTGAGCATGTTGGTAAGTTAAACAGCAGAACTCTATCTACCTATATGTCTACCACAGTAACCACACAGGTGCAAACTACTAAGTGGCTAGTACCTGTCCTATCATGCATGTGCATGCACTGCTTCAGTTTACATGACATCTAATTTACTAACAATAAATGAACTTGAAATGAAATAATTGTAACACTGGTATGTCCTGCCCCATCATGCAGGACTTGTACATTAAGCCTTAAGCCTAAGTTTAAACTTATAGTGACTAAAGTAGAAACCCAACTATTTAAGCATCAGTACCATTACTTGTACTATACTACATCAAACCTTATTAAGGGTTGTGAGCACAGGGTTCAAAGCGCAAGATGAAGCAATTGTACACACACTACTAATAGGTGCACCTATACATGCTTTTGTGTGTGATGTTTTATTAAACTTAGATGCATATATATTCTACAAACAAAGTTGCAAAAAGATTTCATACATGATACCCTAATACAACACACGGGACAGACAAACAAACTGCAGATTTTGCCCTGCCCTTGCGTGATCTACTCACAAATGTGTTAAACAGTTGTTTAAGTCCCCCTATGCCAATGCATTCAGTGGTACCTGCTCTATGTGCAGGACCATCTAACTAATAGCATAATACTGCATTGGGAACCAATTCAGACATCAGGTATACAGCATTCATACATGGTGATGTCACTGTAACGTACATGAGCCTTATAAGTATACTCTGAGCACGTATGGGTAAGTTAAGTTAAAGAGCAGAACTCTAACTACATACCTACATGTCTACCAAACAGGTGAAACTGCTAATAGCTAGTACCTGTCCTATCATGCAGGTACACTGTTACAGTTCTACATAGTGTTAATGAATTACTACAACAACAAAAGCTATATTTGGACTTTCAACAACTTACCTAGAGAAAAATTATACTGAAAAGGTACCCAGAGTGACTAAAAGATGCACTGAAAAGGTATGGCTGAACGAAAAAAAAAGTGCATTGAAAAGGTGCCCAATCGAAAAAAAAGTATTGCCAACTGGACTTGAACTCAGAACTTCTGCACGTAAGGTAGGTGTCTAACCCATTCACCTATCTGTCCTACACCCAACACTACATCTATATTTTTGTCTTATAAAGACCTGTACAAATGGACTGAGATAGGTGTTTACTTGTAGTTTATAGAAAGAATTTAAGTCATTTTTCTTCTACACCTTTGCGTTTAAAGAGCGGTAACGGACAAACGATAGCTTGCACGAACTTTTCGAAACCGTCATTGTAGAGCTGGATAATGAGCGCTTATTTAGACACAAAGACGCTTATTTAGACACAAAGACGCTTCGAAACATGCAGCGGTTCAAGAGTACATGCCTGACATCAAATGGAATGCAGACAGACGGACGGACGGCTTTTCAGTCTTATAATATAGATATTGAAATAAACTGGGTGAAAATATGCATACTACATAAAATTTTACACATGTTTTAATTACCTCGGTATGCATTGAAACAAAGCTGAAACCAGTACCCATACACCATCAGATTTACCCTTTTATGAGGAATAAGAAAATATCTGTTTCGTGTTCATACATCCACCATAAGGCATGTGAGTTATGGGTCTCATTTTCAATGTGGTAGAAATAAAGTTTACCATCATTTCATGTCCGCATGGAGATGTACAAGGAAAACACTATACCTTGCTCAATTTGCCATTCCATGGTGAACAGACTGCCCTTATTCGTAGCTTGTTTCAGTCATGAGTTATGTTCAATTAAATAAGCACCTGTAATTTATTTGCCATACGTTGCTGTACAAATCCAATTTATTTCTGGTCCAACTGTCTTCCAAACTATTCATCACAAAAGGCTGAAACTTTGGCTGTCCACTCCTTTATTACTATAGATAACAGAGAAGGGTCATTCCATGCCAAATCAACCAAAAAAAATCCGGACCCCTTCGGATTTTCATGAAATTTGGTATAGACATGGACTCTACTAAGAAACTTTCTCACACCAAAATTTGGCCAATTCTATTGATCTCCCTTTAAGATATGACCGCTCAAAGTTTATTAGAAAATATTACAGCAGTTTACACAGGTTTAATAAAATGGCCATAACTTTGTTGGTGATTTCCACAGAACCTTTCTGTTTAGATTTTTGGAATGCTTATTAAATTTTCTTTCAAGTGATATATAATTCATTATAATTACTCAAAGGAAAAGGTCAAACCACAAAAATGTGACTTTTTCCTTTGATCTTAATTATTTCAAAAACGGATATTTTAATTGCTTTTATTTTTTGTTCAAATATTCTTCTAATAGCTTTCTTTCATGCCAGTAAGTTTGAAGTTGGGATGGCAAGTAGACCATGAGTTATGGCTACATAATTCTTATTGATGTTTGCATGCTACAGGGGGTATAACTATGGACACTACTATAACAATACAAACTTTTAAATTCAATTATAGTATGGAATGATTGGAATCCCATCAGAATGTGGTCAAGTTGTATTACACATACAGTTGGAGGCATAGTACACAGGCATAATCACAACATTAAACAGAAGTATTAATACTCTCCATTGCTGAGGCACACCAATATACCCATGTTATGTATATCAATGCAGTTATGACAACTGGTGCAAATATCGTCAAAAGTCCATAATAGAGGTTGTATACCATAATTATATTGGGGAGGTTTGGTGGTAAATTATCTTATGGTACTGTAAGTTTGGTAAGGAAAAGGGTTTTAGTTTCCATTTCTTCGCCAAACAACTCCCCTGCCAACTTCTCGTATAGCGTCTTTTACAGTATATGTATAATTTGTTTTGTAAGATCTGTATGCAAAGTTTTTTGACATAACAGCTACATTTCATAAAATCACAAGAAAGTGCCAGTGCAAAGAAAACTTCAGAGGGGATTAGTGTACTGTTCCAAAATCTGGTAATGTTTTTAAAATTTTGTAACTCAGTAATAGAATGTGGTATGACCATGAAATTTGGAGTAGTTACACACAATTGGACACTGATAATGTACGTAAACCAATTTCTCGAATTTTTGCAAATTGAGTATGAGGTGCACCTACAGCTCCTGATTTTTCATGAAAAATGCATCAAGTCAGTGACAGTTTAAGTTATCCTACAGTACACTTACAACATTTAGTGTTCACCAATGGTACAGCAAAAAAAAGTTACAGGGCATTTTGATTACCGCTTTAGAATAAGTTATGCAAGCAGTTATGTGAAAAGCTAAATACACATCAAAAACTACATACTTGCATAGGGATCCAACTTCTTTTCAGTAAATATATATATTATTATTATTGTACGTACAAAAGTTACTTAGCATAGCTTATTTGATAGGGTATATAGTGTATACGTATACTGCTTAATCTATGCAGACTAAAATTCTATAATTTTATCAATTTTAAAAATATGATAATCTAAGGTAATTTCATTCATTAGTTCATGAAAAGCAACACAAAAAGTGTGTGAAATGGTAGGATTTGTTGTTAAGTATTCTAGTATATCAGTGCATGGATTCCATTCATTGCTGGACATATATAGTACCACCATTGGTGTTGTACAGTTAATTAAGATTAATCAGAATGCAGTGTTTGATGGTGAACTACTGTATGTATGTCCAGCAATAAATGTAACCCACTGATACTCAAATTTCAGACAATGAAAATATTCTTTTACAAATTTATCTTTTGGTTTTGAAATATTCAATAATGCTTTTGTCTATGTTGATGTCCATATATGAAGTTTTCCAGTGTCTAAGTGTTACTGGTGCAATACATTTTTGAAAATTCATGCCAATATACAGAGTAAATATAGAGAGGTCTTGATCCCACAGACAGTCTGTACTCTACCACCTAAATTGCTATAGTATCTCTGACGACAAGGCAATGCTATAGCCTATATTGTTCCCCATCTGGAGTTTTCCTTGTGACTTTATGAAGTATAGTTATTACATCAAAAAACATTACATACAGATCCCGCAAAACAAATTATACATGTCATAGGCGTAGCTGAATATTTTTCAATGGGGGGGGGGGGGGCTCTTTTCCAGGTGGTTGTAAAGGACAGTATAAACATGCGGACACAACCCCTCTAGGGGGTCTGGGAGCATGCCCCCACAGGAAAATTTTGCCTTCTGATATCAATTGTGAGGGCAATTTTATACAATGACTGCTCAACTGACTATTCTATTAGAGTACTTCGATCGTTTTGCACACTAAACATAGAAAATCATTAGGGGGCTCTAGCTCCCCTTGCCCTCCCCCCCAGTTGCTATGCCTAGCCTATGCATGTCGGACAAGCACTATACAAAATAACAACAGAAAAGCTTAGCGGAGAAATTGTTCGGCAAATTTGGTTACTTTACCAAATTAAAACCCTCCTATTATGAAGTTTCACAATTTTGTCAAACTATTTTCTTCACCAAACTTAAGTACCAAACCTTCCCAATATATGGCACAAAATCTCTATTAGCTATGGACTTTTGACGGTATTTTCACCAGTTATCAAAACTGCATTGATAACCATAAAATGATACTTCTGTTTAATCTCGTGATTATACCTGTGTACTATGCCTCCAACTGTATGTGTAACCACATTCTTATGAGATTCCAATAATTCCATACTATAATTGAATTTAAAAGTTTGTATTGTTATAGTAGTGTTCATAGTTATACCCCCTGTAGCATGCAAACATCAATAAGAATTATGTATGTAGCCATAACTCATGGTCTACTTGCCATCCCAACTTCAAACTTACTGGCATGAAAGAAAGCTATTAGAAGAATATTTGAACAAAAAATAAAAGCAATTAGAATATCCGTTTTTGAAATAATTAAGATCAAAGGAAAAAGTCACATTTTTGTGGTTTGACCTTTTCCTTTGAATAATTATAATGAATTATATATCACTTGAAAGGAAATTTAATAAGCATTCCAAAAATCTAAACAGAAAGGTTCTGTGGAAATCACTGACTAAGTTATGGCCATTTTATTAAACCTGTGTAAGCTGCTGTAATATTTTCTAATAAGCTTTGAGCGGTCATATCTTAAAGGGAGATCAATAGAATTGGCCAAATTTTGGTGTGAGAAAGTTTCTTAGTAGAGTCCATGTCTATACCAAATTTCATGAAAATCCGAAGGGGTCCGGATTTTTTTTGGTTGATTTGGTATGGAATGACCCAGAAGCAATAAAGTAGAATTCAAGGAATGTGCAAAAATGATTGCTCAGCTGGTCACATACGTATATGCCATGAGTGTATCCATTCACTGGACTGGACTACTGGACTGGATTACTGGAATCACATAAAGTTTGCTCAAACACCTTTTTCAACCACTAAAAGTGATTACCATAATATGATCATTACTTTTATGCCACACACTCAAGGGTTCTCAGTGTCTTGTCTTGCATTTTAGATGCACATACAATTAAGTTTAGCAGTCTATTTAATGGTATGATAAGTTCATAATCAATAAGTTGAATCATTATTGCGACTGGTGGACCCATGCATACTGCATTAGAATAGGCACCAGGCTTATTGTTTTTGTCTGAACACACATCCCAACTACAGTATCAATTACTGAAATTTCAGGTACTGTATGTTCAGCCCGTTACGCAGTGTTATAAATGGAGAACACTAGGAGAAGCACCTCTGCAATCAATCCAGTCACAACAGAAAACTCGGACGATTCCTGTCAAACATAGAGAAGCCATCACGTGCCATTACTACGAATCAACACCTTTCGCTGTCAGCAAAGATAACTAGGCAGTTTGTTTTGCTGAGATGGGTACATATAGTAGGTGGCACATAGTAATTAGCATCACCTGAAGTTATTCTAGCCTGTTTTAAACCATTAAGACAACTACAGTATTCACCACAAGGTGCTATAATTATTTTGCATGATCATCTAATACAAAAGAATACTATAGTATATACAGTGTCCCATTAAATACTGTGCCTGATGGTGTGCAAAGTATAGGTTTAGTTAGTGTGCGGCTTAAGATGGTGATCCCTTAGAGGAACTTCCCATTAAATTGTCATTATAGGTACGTAGCTCTTATAGCAATGTCTTATTCAGCAACCATGCAGAAATATCTCCAAAATAGATTAGTATGTGCTATTCCCTGTATATAGTCAGAGTATGTGTATATATCACAAGAGTGTTTCATGCAGTTTAGAACTTGAGGTATTACATTCATTCAATTCTGAATTTTATCTTTACTGTAAAACATGTGACATTCATTACTGAAATGGTTTGCTGTACCTTTTTTACTCTAGTTACAATTGGACCTACAGTCACCATATCACCACCTGGTCCCATACAAGGAGCTATGGTGGGTAGTCCCCAAATAATCCAGTGTATAGCAAATACTACTACTGTGTTGGATGTCAACTTGGTGATGTTTACTTGGATCAAACCTGGAGGAGGCACTATTACAAGTGATAGTAGAGTGACCATCAACCCAACCACTTCTAGTGGTAACAATTACACTAGCAGTATCCAGTTTAGCTACCTGATGGAGGGAGATGAGGGCACATACATGTGTAATGTGACAACATTTGGTATTACTGGATCAGCATCAGTTGTACTGGAGCCTTTGAATGGTAAATAATCACACACACGTGAATTTTGATTTTCACACTAAAGTTTTGTGAACTATTCCGAACAGCCAAAGCAAACCGTAAAGTAAGATGTGACCTTCAAAAAAAGCTAAGGTTAAAAAGAAGCTGTGAAACTGAAAATCATGGCCAAGAAATGAATTCAAAAAAGTTGGAATAAATAAATTTTAATAATATTAGCATTGCCATGTCATTAAAATGTAACAATATTGTAGCCGTTTCTTGACTACCATTCTTTGATATCATTTCTTTATAAAACTATCCATACTCTTTGTAGAGTACAGCCCAGTTGATTTGGATAATAATGTCATATTTTTCTGTATGCAAGCTTCAAAGCCAGTGCTTTTGGACTTGTTTTTGGGATTCGTGATGTTATATGGATTTGTGTCAATGCATAACTAAATAATTACTACTAATTCAGAATCATAAGTACATATGTATGGAATGTTGTTTTGAAATGCATGACTTACGGTATTTACATGTATTAGAGTGTTGTTGTATGCTAGGTATAGGTTGTAACTCTTTGATCATCTTTGAACAGTTTCCTTAACTAGACACAAGGTAGTGGGTCGTAAGCCAGCAGACAGCACTGTGAATATATTGACAGGAAGAAAGAAAATGCGATTTTCATGCATTTGTAGCTCCGTGCTACCTTTATGAATGAAATGATTTTTGCAGTGGACATGCACTTCACCATCAGTAGTCCACATACCAAATTCGAGCAAAATTGCTCTATGAGACTTCAAAAATTGGCTTAGTTTCTTCGTGTTTTTATTCTTCTTTTTATTTCTCACACTTACAAAAGCTGCCATAAAATGTTACTGGGTTGGTTATCTGATTGCCTTGAAATTTGGGACCCAGAAATAGGGTATAAAGGCACACCTTGGTACTAAGTTTGGCTGGAATATGTTAAACAGTAAAGGAGTTATTAGCAATTATTCACGTAAAAATAGCACCAATTATGTTGTCACATCTACAGGGTAAACCACTTATGTGAAGAAGAAACTGAAAATCAGTGTGTGGATAGGTTAACTATTGATCCTCAAACTTTTTGTGGTATGAAAGAAATTGAGCTTAATATCATGAAGATACAACGAAAAACCAACAGCATGTAATAATTGCGCGATTGAGATTTGCTAATAAAAACAATTACTTGCCATGCCTACCAGACAAACCGCTCAGTAGAATGATTTGAAAATCAGTGTATAGATTCTTAAAAAGGCCTTTCAATAATTTAGAGGAAACCACAGAGTTGTAACACAAAATGCAATAATTACTCCGTGTAGTGAGTGTGAGATCAATATACTCTAATAGAGCAGTCACCCTAATAGAGCAGTCAGCTAAGAACTGGATAACTCTATCAAAGCATTCAACTATGTCTTGTAGAGAATTTAACTCTGTTAAAAGTCACCCTATAGAGACATCAGCTACAATCCAGTGAGAATTTGCTACACTTCAAGTCACCCTGCAGATATTTCAGATAGAAACAAATCACCCTTAGTCACGTTCACTATGTACCTTTGTTCAAAGTTTATGGAGATTAGCAAACCTATACATTTTTGGAAAGCTTAGAGCATGAGAAATCTGAAAATTAATGTTTACATTTGCACAGATTCCTGCAAGGTCAGCATTTTTAAATTTCAAAACGGCAGCCAATAAAGTAAGAAATTCCCGATATATCAATTTAAATTTGACATAAAAGTTCACCAATAAACTCAACAAATTCTCTGGTGACATTTTTACATCTCTATTTATTAGAGGTGATAGTTAATCAAGAATAATTAGAAGTTTTTACAAACGGAATAGAAGAACATCAATTATGCTGCAATAACTCAAGAATAGTTCTAAGCGAAAAGAATTGTGGAATATTCCAGATTAATTTAATGAGATCTATGTATAACTGGAGCAAAGTATAAGTTTGGCTTTCACTGAAACAGTTCAAGTCTAAAAACAGCAGAAAAATTGAGTTACTCTAATAGAGCAGTCACATACTCTAATAAAGCAGTCAACTTTGAGTCCATATTGCTAATGTAGCAGTCACTTTTATGAAACTCCTAGCTAGTGTGCTTATGTTAGACATAAATTTCAGGAGATTAGCTAATACTAGGTTTGAAAGAATAATTGTAATTTGCATAAAATATTTTCTCTTAAAAGAAACTTTGTTAATTAGCAATTGGCAACTATGACTTCACCCTGACTAGATCCAAGAGCACTTTTGCACGTACCAGTTGGTGGCATGCATTGACACAGTTTACTATGTCAAATAACTTTGCTCAAAATTTATGGGCCAACATAATTATTATTAGAAAGCTTAGAGCATGGAGATCAATGCTTACATTTAAACAGATACCTACATGTTAGTTAATTAGTAGTTTGAAAATAGCAGTCCATATGGTGCAAATTTCTCCATATATCAGCCTCTTATTGACAGAGAATTGCAACAAACACTATTTCTATGTTCTCACACCCATATAGAACCATTAATAGCCTCTAAAATGCTAAGAAACTTAAAAGCAATTCATTTGGCAAATAGTTATTGCATGAAACAAAGTGAATAAGTGAATTATTAACACTGAGATGTAGGGTACAGCTATGTATAAAGACATCATGGCTATGTACGTATGTACATGTACATGTATTTATATCTATTACAGTTAATTCAAAGATATGAACCTTATGTCTATTACAGTTAATTCAAAGATATGAACCTAACAGTCATCATGATCAACACTGTCACTGTTGTCATTTTCGATGTATTATATACAGTACGATAGTACTATATATTAGGGATCATGCAGAATTGAGCTTTTCCAGGTCAAAATATCACCCTAAAACCAGTCTCAATTTCCCTTCATGACAGCTTTGCAACATTGGCTAGGCACAGCCAAGCTCAAAAATGTCTTTAGACTAACCCCAAACTCTTCCAACAAAATTTCTATAGCATTTTAAAGTTTTTCTATTCAACAGAATTTTACGCTGACTGACTGACTGACAGCCAAGCATAATTTGACATATGTGCTTGATTTTGCCAACCACAGTACATACAATACACACATCATGGGCTTGCCTTTGTCCTCCTTTGTGTTCCAGTTCTCTTCACTGACAATGCAAGGTGTCAATTTACACTACATAATGTGATACGGCTCAACTGTGGCTGTGTTAGCTTATCGCCAGTATTTTCCATAGCAATATGATTGATAGTGGAGACACTTCGCACGCTGTTCTTTGTTTGCAACGCTGTGTAATGTGAAAAGTATAGCTGAAAATGAATCGTAATGGCTTGCTACAAAATTGATAGTTGGGGGCTTGGGGCATGTGTCCAGGTGTAAGGTTTTCCAAGTGCCCTTCTTCTTTGATGCAGTATATGTGTGGGTTCACCAGTCATAATTATGTTAGTCCCACATTTAATCCCTATATTTCAGTCTATACAGTAGTGAACAAGAGAGGTTGCCTATATGCTGCAGTGGACATTTAATCCCTAATTCAGTCGTGGTTATAGACTGAATGAAGTATAGGTCCACTAGTATATCTGTAGATGTTAAGGCAACCTCTCTTCTTTCACTACTTTTTAGCAATTCCCTTGTTTCTTCACTTTTTTGATCGTAATCCAACTTCATTTTTCCTTCTACTTGTATGTATAAATCTCCGTCACTTGTGCATCTGTACCACACAAACACAGTTCTGTGCAAGGTAAATCGTTGCAATAGCACCAGCATTTTAGCATGGAGCAGTTACTTGTAAGCCTGCCATTAAAAACATCTTGGCTAGATTTTTGTCATCTTCTGGATAAGAATCACTCCATCGACAATGGCAATATTTGGATTATTTAAAGATGATAATCATTCTGTCACTGGAAAAGAAATTTACATTGGATTAACAGTTAGGTAACAGTGGATACTAATTTTCAAGATCATGTATCAATTTTAACTTGTTGGTGCATGTCTATCTGGTGCATAAAATTGCTCTTGGTGATCATGGTGAATTCATTGTTTATGTAAAAAAGAAACTTCCCTTTTAGGAGAGTGCTAATTCCATTTACTTTTAAAATGAAAATTCTTTCAAAATTCATCTAGTGCTAATTATGCTAAACATATGTAAGCATATTAGCAAAAAAATGGACTCAAAAGTTGACTGCCTTTAAGCGAATGCTCTATTAGAGTATCTAAATTTCAGCTTTTTTTAGGTTTGAACTGTTTTAGTAGAAGCCATTATTATACTTTGCACTAGTTATACTTTGCACCAGTTATACTCCAAATAATCCAGAATATTCATTAATTCTTTTCATGATAAAGTATTCCTGAATTATTGCAGTATAGCTAATAGACGTTCTTCTATTCCCTTTGTAAAAACTTTCAATTGTTCATGATTAAATGTCTCACCTCTAATGAAAAGAGGTGTAAAAATGTCACCAGAGAATTTGTTGAGTTCATTTATTAAACTTTTATGTCAAATTTAACTTGATATATTAGAATTTTCTTATTTTATTAGCTGTCACTTTGAAATAAAAAAATGCTGACCTTGCAGGAATCTGTGCAAATGTAAACATTGATTTTCAGATTCCTCATGCTCTAAGCTTTCCAATAATGTATAGGTTTGCTAATCTCCATAAATTTTGAGCGAAAGTGTATTTTTTGACATAGTGAACCTGACTACCTGTAGAAAAATCAGCTAGAAAGATCAGCTAGAAAGGAGTTACCCTTTATCAACTAGAAATAAGTCACCCTGTGGAGAGATCAGCTATAAATAAATTACCCTGTAGAGAGAAACAAGTCACCCTCTAGAGAGATCAGCTAGAAACAAATCACCCCATAGAGAGATCAGCTAGAAACAAATCACTCTGTAGAGAGATCAGCTGGAAACCAGTCACCCTCTAGAGAAATCAGTTAGAAACAAACCACCCTATAGAGAGATCAGCTAGAAACATATCACCTTATAGGGCCGGGAGTTCAACTACATTTCAAGTCACCCTGTAGATAGTTCTGCTAGAAACAAGCCACCCTGTAGAGATATCAGCTAGAAAAACATGTTACCCTGTAGAAAGTTCAACTGAATTTCAAATCACGCTGTAGAGAGTTCAGCTAGAAAAAACCCTTTAGAAAGATCAGCTAGAAACATTTTGCCCTGTAGAGAGATCAGGTAGAAACAAGTCAACCTGTAGAGAGATCAGTTGGAAACAAATCACCCTGTAGAGATATGTATCAGCTAGAAACAAGTCATCCTGTAGAGACATATCAAGTCATCCTGTACAGAGAGATCAGCTAGAAACATAATCACCCTGTAGAGAAATCAGCTAGAAACAAATCACTCTGTAGAGAGATCAGCTAGACATAAGTCACCCTGTAGAGAGTTTAGGTATGTTTCAAGTCAACCAAAGAGAGTTTAGCTAGAAACAATTACCCTGTAGAGAGATCATGCACCTAGAAACAAGTCACTCTGAAGAGAGATTGGCTATAAACAAGTCACCCTATAAAGGGTTCAACTACATTTCAAGTCACCCAAAGAGAGTTCAGCTAGAAACAAGTCACCCTGTAGAGGGATCAGCTAGAAACAAGTTATCCTGCGGAGAAATCAACTAGAAACAAGTCTCCCTGTAGAGAGTTCAACAACAGTTCATGTCACCCTGTAGAGAGTTCAGCTAGAAACAAGTCCACTCTGTAGAGTGATATCAGCTAGAAACAAGTCACCCTGTAGAGAGATCGGTTAGAAACAAGTCACCCTGGAGAGAGTTCATCTATACATTTCAAGTCACCCTGTAGAGCTAGAAACATGTCACCCATTGAGAGAACCGCTAAAAATAATAATTCACCCTGTAGAGAGTTCTACTACATTTCAAATCACCCTTAGAGAGTTCACCTAGAAACAAGTCACCCTGTAGACAGATCAGCTAGAAACAAGCCACCAGAGAGCTCAACTATATTTCAAATCTCCCTCTGTAGAGAATTCAGCTAGAATTAAGTCATCCTGTAGAGAAATCAGCCAGAAACAAGTCGCCCTGTAGAGAATTTAGCTATAAACAAGTCACCCTGTAGAGAGTTTAGTTGCATTACAAGTAACCCTGTAGAGAGTTCACTTACAATTATACCATCCTTTAGAAAGTTCAGCTGTGTTGAATTTTTTTTTCTGTAGAGAATTTAGTTGGGTTACAAGTCGCTCTGTGGAGAGTTCAACTACAAACCATTCACCATGTAGTCTAAGAGTACAGCTACATTACAAGTTATCAGCTACATACAAATTTCACTGTAGAGTATTCAGCTACAAACAATTCACCTTGTATAGCTAATAGTATGGTGAGCTGATCTGACAGTAATGGAACCGGAGTTGTAAAAAGGGGTCTTCCACACACATCCAATTACATGAACTTGTAAGACCGTAACTTAGTGGATCCGGATTCCAAATGGTCTGATGGCTAGTATCAGCTCTGGAGAGGAGTTGTGGGACTGATTGAAAGATTGAAGTGGGAGGTTGAACATACATTTCATATGCATCACTGCTCCATCTCCCTAATGTTTTGATTAGCCAAGTGGGTAAGCCAGTGGCTGCTACAGTTGTTGCTGCCCCTATCTGAAAGCTATGACTCGCAAAATGCCGTTCATCAAAATGGGTTTGCTGCAGCAGGCCGCAGAGCGTAACTGTGAGATTCAGCCTCGTGAGAGGAGAGAACCATCCTCCATGAAACAGTGGACCTTGCCTCTGAGACTCTGGTACTTGACTAGCATACTGATGCATGGCTTGGACAGGACAGGTGGAAGTACCTGATGCATGGATGGTAATAACATGGCCACGGTGGAATGGATCAGTCTTTGACTGATGAATTAACATGGTGTAGTGGTCATTCTCCATGTGGAGATCTGGCCAGGTAAGTTCAGCAGTGGCAAATTCACTAGCCCTCAGAAAGCCGTAGAAGGCTAGGGTAAATTCCACCCATAGCAGATATTTCTCCAGCAGGGAAAAGGATGCTTACAGTCTCAATTGTGTCTTTTAGGTGCAAAGTACCGCAATAGTAATAGGCAGGCAAATTCTCTTCTTATTGACTTGTACCCTCTTGATGCCAGTACACAGGAGGTGGAGTAAAATATCCTCAGCTGGGTCTGGGAAGTGATTTTCTATGTGTTCAAGGTGAATCCCAGTAAGATATACCTTGATCATGTTATGGGATACTCTCTGGGCGAGATAGCAGCAGAAGTAATGGAAGGTAAGAGGTGAAGCTGGGACTGGCCTGATGTTAAATACTGTAGTTCACAAAGTTGCCAAAGTGCATGAACCTCAGCTTGATACGTGCGGCGTGTAGAAGGGGCTGCAAGTTGCTGATGGTGATGGAGGAGTCTTTCAAGTAGTGGGCTGGCCATGCAGGGATGGTGTCTTGCTGTGGAGCTGCTTGTGGGGCTAAACATTGGAAGCATGCCACCTGGAAATGAGGCAGAGCATCTGCTATTGAATTGTCCACATCTGCAATGTGCGTTACAATTACATTTATGTTATGCCAGGCAGCACAGAAATACAGCAATCTAATGAGGGCCATAACACCACTCAATGTCTAGGCAAGCTTCTGTATTGATGTCTACTCTGTGGTGCATGAACTTTACCTTGCAGCTTAAATCTATCAGACGCCTGAGAAAGATTCGCCCTGCTGGTATGACATTGCAGGAAAAGGAGAGCTTGCCAACCAACGGCAATATGTGGTGCTTTGTACACTGGGTGAGAGATCTTAAGATTTGTAACTCCTTGAGGAGCTCTGACTTTTGTTCCATGGAAATTCCAGCCTGCAATGTACTAGTGTTTGTTATGTCTAAGTAGTGAAGAAGATGGTGGACATTGCATCTGTGCTGTAGTATCCAGTGTAGGGCAGAGGCAAACTGATTAAAGAGGAATGGGGCTGGGTTATGACTGTCGCTCAAAAATTATAACCTTGTAAACATCCTGCACAATGAAGCGTAAGCACGCAAGCAGCCGTACCTCACATACCCCGGACGATAGTAGAGACGATGATGATGACGACAATGAAGATAATGAAAAAGGAGCTAGAAATTGCACTATTCAGTTTGACACATTTAAGAAGTGACAGAGAGACTTCAATAAAGAACTCAAACCCCTCACATGGCTGGACTGCATAACTCAGACACGCATCAGCAAGAAGACAGTAGTGGCACTACGATGTTGTAGATTTAAGGAACGAATAGAAAGTTCGAGAAACTTTAGCGATAAGTGGATAGTGGGAGCCAACTCACTGTGTACCAACAACATACGCGACCACGCCAAAACCATACAACACTGCACGGCTATGAGTCTGTTGGAGAAGGAGCACGCCATTGCAAGAGGAGATGGCCCATCCACCTACGCTCCCATTGCTAGAGCTATTGAAAAGATGCCTGTTACTGAAAGTGCTAGACTAAGGCGGAAATTTGACATAGCCTATCTAGTAGCTACTGAAAAGCTGTCATATTTGAAATACCCAAGTATTTCTGAACTAGAGAAGAAACATAGAGTAGACATTGGAGTGGCTTATACAAATGAGAGATCTGGAAGGGTATTTGTACATTGTATTGCAGAAGCAAGGAGAAGGGAAATAGTCAATAAGATTAACCACACAAAGTTCTTCTCTATTTTGCTAGATGGCTCCACAGACAAAGGTAATATTGATAACAAAGCAATATTGTTGATTTATTGTGATACTGATGGTCATGATGAAATAATTCACACCAGAACTGTGTACTTTAAACTGATCAGACCAACATCCGTTACAGCAGAAGGACTTTTTGATGTGGTACAAAAATGTTTAAAATGGCCTAGGAATACAGTCAGTTGATATTGAAAATTGTCAAAAATTTGTTGGTATTGGAACAGACGAAGCATCAGCAAATATTGCTAATGCTGGATTGAAAGGTATAATTGAAAAAAGATTGACTGGGTTTACTGGATGTGGTGTTTAGCCCACCACTTAGAGCTGGCCATAAAAAAATGCTCTGAGTGGTACCTATTTTGATTCAATAGATGACATGCTATTAAAATTATATGTGACCGGATTTGCGAAAAGGTACCTTTTCCACACATTTGACATACCAGCAAACAAAATGATGTACCACTTGATGCCTTATACTGATTAACTTTCTCTTAGTATCAAAATGTAGCCAGATACTGTAGCTACATTCATTGACAATTTCAAGCAATTATATGCCATGATCAAAATTTTATGAAGCTTTAAAGTTCAAAAAATGGATCAAAATTTGTGTGTGAAAAAGGTACCTTTTCGCAAATCCGGTCACATATTATCTCTATGAAAAATCTCCCGTGAAGTGATGGACATAATCAATGACTTAAAGGAATTTCTAAGTTTTGATGACAGTAATATAAGCTGATTAGAGCTAACGGGACAAGGTGAGTAACACACAAGCTTTGTGCAATGAAACGAGTCCTTTCTAAGTACAGCCACCACCTTGCAGCTTTATCTGTAGACCCAGCTGTAAAAAGTACTGACTGGGCAAAGTTGAAAGGGTATTATTTACAGTGGACTAATGCAAAGTATGTTCTAGGATGTGCATTGTTTATTGATATCCTGATACCATGCAGTAGTTTCTCTAAAGTAATGCAAAATGATGAGATAGATATATTAGGGGCACTTACGAGTCAATTGAAAACCCTATGTGAAACAGAAACTCTTGCTTCTAAACCCCTGGAACAACGGTCAACCTACAGTGCAACACTTAAAAAGTTTACAGATGAGGATAATAAAGTTTTGTACCAGTCACTAGAAGTAAAATATTTCACACAAGTGAAAGAATATTACTTGATTCACTATGAAGATGTCTGCAGAAAAGGTAGTGACTGCATAAAATCAAGACTAGACCTTAGTAATTACAACCCTTATGAGGAACATTATAGTTCTAAATACCCTGGGCTGGGAAAAGTTAATACAAGAAAACAGTCCTTTACATGAAATAGACAGGCTTGTAACAAGGTTTAAAATCCCACTTGAAAGTGCTGGATGTACAGAGGAAATTCACAAAGGGTTTCAAGACATGATAGAATATGCAGGCAATTTTATACAGCTTTCCACTATGGATTACAGCAGTGTTTGGTGGAGACTGTTTCATAGCCCAAGTAAAACAGACTGGGTAAACGCTTTGACTCTAGCTGAACTTTTGTTCTCTATACCTGCATCCAGTGGTAAAGTTGAAAGAGTATTTTCAACTTGTAATGTCATTAAAATTGAAAATAGATCTTTACTGTCAAATTAGTCACTGGACGACCTTTTGCTACTTAACACTGACAAAGTTCCACTAAGCAGCTTCAACCCAGATAGAGCAATTGAATTATGGTGGAGCGATAAAACTAGAAGACCAAATCAACACAAAAGGAAAATATATAAGCAATGGCACCAAGTCCAAACTAAAGACAAAGTTATTATACTAGACAGTGATCATAGTGATGTAGAGCAAAACTCAGATAACTCTCGGTCGTCTTCAGGTGATGATGATACAGGCGCTGACTTGCTAGAAGAATGGGTTCATCTGTTTTGGGCGTCTGGATTCAGTGGAATGGAATGGTGGACTGGAATGGTGGAATGGACTGGAATGGTGGAATGGAATGGACTGGAATGGAATGGAATGGTGGAATGGACTGGAATGGTGGACTGGAATGGAATGGTGGAATGGAACGGTACTTTGGTAATTTCAATTGGTGGTCACCTCTTTATAAAGACCGTTTTACTTTAATGTTTAAATTGTTGCTATCTTGTTGTTTTAGAGTGTATCCCCATACAATGGTCTTATTGATCAGTTGTGTGCCACATGCCTAGATAAGTTTGAGTGATATCTGATTTGTAATACAGCAATATATCCCATGCAAAAACAGTTTGGCTGTACAAAAATGACGTCCCCATCAAACTAAAAGTAACTAACAACCAAAGGAGCTAATATCTGGCAAATAACTTGCTATATAATTTATAAAAATTTGGTCCTTTATCATTGACTTGTACAATCTTGCTTCATTCCTAATTAATTCCCTGTAACTCTAATTGGCTAGTAATTTTTTCTCCTCTACAATGCCGGACTATTGAGAAAGGTACCAATTTAATAGCCTATTAGACTTACAGGGAATTAATTAGGAATACAGTCAGACTGCACAAGTCAATGATAAAGGACCAAGGTTATTGTAAATTATACTTGGTTGCCAGTATATATTAACATTCATTTCTTGGCCTCACCAGATATTAGCTCCTTTAGTTGCCAGTTGCTTTTAGTTTTGTGAACACATATAGCCAAGCTGTTTTTTTTTTATGGGGTATATAGCTATTACTGTATTGTACCAATGTACCATAAATCAGATATCACTGGCTTTTCTAGACATACCATGTGGTACACAATTCATCAATAAGACTGTCTTATAGGGCTCTAAAACAACAATTCAGATATTAAAGTAAAACGGTTTTTATAAAGGGGTGGTCTTTGTTAAAAGGTGGTCTTTTTAAAGAGGTAAACCTAATTGAAATTACCTAAGTACCGTTCCATTCCACCATTCCACTATTCCATTCCAGTCCAGTCCATTCCACCATTCCAGTCCACCATTCCATTCCACTGAATCCAGACGCCCATCTGTTTTCCTCATGAAGCTACCTAGTGTGCATTTTTACCTGTATAACATGTTATTATTACTTATGTATTGTTTCCTGACTTGTATCAGTATATGTACTAAGCAATTGTAAGAACTATTTGTAAAACATAATAATATACCCAGATAGAAGGTGAAATTCAATATTGTGGCTTGATTTTCAAAAAAAATTACTGAAGAGCCATAACCCCAGCTCCTGCATGCTGACCATGGTACAGTGCAATTTGTGTGGATGGCCACACATATGTTTTTGGTTATTTTGAACCCTGTGTGTCTATGTAGTATATCTGCCCTTCCAGTAAATGCCGAGAAGATTCCAATCATCTTGGCATACAGGGATCAGCCTGAAGGAATTTTTCAGGCAAATCTTTGCCAGAAAAGCACCCTTGCCCAGTTGGTTGACAATGGCAAGTGCATGATCAACAGAACAGTATGTAAGGGTGTACTTATCCAGGTTAATAAAGTCATTAATGCCTTGATATCTCGGTGCAGATAAATGGTAAATGGTGCACCTGCTGCCATCATGTTTCGGAATTAGGCCTAGGCCAGAGCAGCACAGGTTTGGCAGTGAATGGTTGACATAAGGGCCCAGAATGCAACCTGTAGCACATTCTGTGGTCAGTGCAGCATTTAATACTTCTGGTTGTTGGAATGCTGACGGGAGATTGTTGCAAGTATGTGCAAAGTGTGCACCCTCATATCCTATGGAGCATCCATGTGTCAGTTTGTGTATTAATTGCCTGACAAAGGAGCAGTCAGGGTGTGAATGCAATTCATTCTCAAATCTATCGATTAACACAGGGGTGAAAGACCAAGAAGAGAGTGCAGTGCAGTGGACAGTGCACTGAGTGTAAGTAAGAGGTGTGCTTTGAATAGGGTGCACTGTGCAAACTACTGGAGTGCCCTAATGGGGACAAGGTTTTAGAACTAGGTGATCAAAGAGGAGTGCTCTGTGCAGGTGCAAATTTGCATGAGGTGTGGTGAAAAGCCATGTCACACTCAAGAATGAGTTAGTGTCTAGAGTGAGGACTGAAGTCCTCGATTGCGCTTCCGCTGTGGGCAAGCAGATACGGGGTGGTTCCCTTTGCAGAGAGTGCAGATGTGCTGGTATCTGCACGCATGGCGGATGCAATTGCCACGGTTGAAGTCTCCACAGATAGGGGGTCTATGGCTAGGTTGCTGAGGTGGTTGGTGGCTGACTCGAAAGGGCAACCGGAGAAAATTCTCAGGGAAGTGTACCGTGGCTTTGCAGTACGGACAGGGCCAGTGTTGGGCAGTTTGACTAAGGGGCATAGCAGAAATGGCCTCAAGCCAGTAATAAGAATGCCACTGATCCCATCGCATAGAGGAGTTGGCAGCAGCAAGGGCCCTAAACTTTCTATCATACTTCAACCAGGCATGCAAGGGCAATGACTTACTAGCAGAGCAAATGATGGATTGGTAAGCAAGCAGTTCTAAGGCTCTAGCAGGGTACTCTCGTAGCAGAACCATGGCATAAATATTCCACTCCTCCATCCGGGCTGCTAATGATGAAAATTTTATCAATGGTGTGAGTGAAGATGAAGCTTGCCTAGCATCATCATAACTACAATTATTGAGCCACACACAACAATCAACATACTCACCATTGATGATCTGCTGACAAAGGTGGGGTGACACTGGTAGAGTGGCACACGTGTGAGCACTGATTGCAGGAAGGTTGAATGTTGGCTGACGGAACAGAGCTGGCTCTAAAGTAGGGGGTGCACCATAAACTGAGGCTGTGCCAAGTGGGGGCTGCTGTAACTCGCTGTGGCTGTGCAGAAGTAGGAGTGGACGGTTGGGTATCAGTTGCCTGCCATAGGAACTGCTGTAGCAGTGCCGTTAGTGTCTGTAGAGTAGATGGTGTGACAGATGACACTGTAGGGGGCCGAACACTGGAGAACGTTCATCAGAGGTAGGGCGGTGGGTGACAATATGCACGGCGGCTGCTGGGGAGTGCTCATCGGTGTTATAGCAGTGTTAGGAGCAGTAGGAGCAGGCAGCACCATCATTGTAGCAGCACTTGTAGGTGGGAATGGTGTAGGAGTGTTTGTTGTTGTGGCTAGGTCCAGAGACTGAGTGCTCAACCCTGGCTGGGAAATAGAAGGCACCGACACTGACAGTATCAGAGTTATTGGTTGTGAGGCTGTTGACACACCTTGTAGTATAGGAGTAATTGGTTGAGAAGCCATTGACACACCTTGCAGTTGCCCACTTTGCTGAGATGAAAGAAAGTGAAGGAACTGCCTGCGCGATCTGTTGGCCAGCTTGTGCAGTCAGAATTTCAGATGCAAACCCTTGGCTAGCTTGCGGTGTCAGCATGCTGCCACTCGATAACTGCTGTGTACCATCAGCTGGGAACAATGCTGGAGACGATGTGGGAGGATGTAACACCTCATGAAGTTGCTTGTCCATCACAGATTTCGTCCCTGTTGCCGGTAGGTTGTGGTGGATAAGTGCAGATGGAGCACCCCCACTGGAAGGTTGACCAATTGCTGCAGTGATGCTGTGGTGACATTAACAGAGCCATCAGGGTTATACTTCTTTGAAGTTCTTGGCATCTTTGACTATTTGCAACAGCTTCAATCTTAATACTGACTTCAGTATATGCAATTCCAAATAGAGCCCCTTTAGACAGGAGTAGAGATCACGTGATTGTCGTTTGTATGTGCAACGGAATCGATTAACAAATGTGGGTTCTAATTCTATCAACTGGGATTCAATACCAACTACACCCGAGGCTCCCTTGTCTGTTCAGCAACTGTAGTATGTATATACACATTGAGCTGGATCCTCAAAACTCATGGATCCAATTACACACAATCTTGAAATTTGGCTTATTTGTAGCACTGCTTGACCTGCAAAAATATTTCAATTTTTTTCATTCAAATGCCTGATACAATATTTACAGTCAATCAAAATTTTCACCATACATTTCCTATGGAGAAGCCGTAATAAAAGTGCAATACCCATTACAACCCTTTCCCGAATTTATATTGAAACCAGGCCACACATGTCTGTTGTTGACACTTTTACTGTCACTATTGATCATCTGGTTGGCTGAAAAGAAAAAAAAATCATAATTAGGTTTGGGCCAATTATGCTTTGAAAATTGCCTATTATGCTTTTGAGCAGTGCTCAAAAATCCAGCCTATTATGCTCAAAATTATACTCTCAAAATCAAGATTATGCTCGCAAACTGACAGTTTTATTAGAGTAGATCTGCATTTCCTGACTACTGTATTAGAGTAAGTGACTGCTCTATTAGAGTATCTCGATCTTATTTCCATAAAGTGTGAAGAATCAGTCAAGAAGTAGTAAAAATAATAATACTGCAAGGTGTAATAATTTGCAGTGTGTTCATGTTGTGCAATATTTTTGGCGCATGCATTACATGTTTTATTACATGCATTGCATGTTTTAATTAAAATTCTCCTGTTATGCTGGCATAATGCTTGATGCTTTTGCTAGCCTATTATGCTCGAAATTATGGCGGCATAATTGGCATAAGCCTAATCGCAATTCATTTTTAGCTGTTTTTCAGGATCCAATACATACTATATGCACTTATAACATTGGCAACATGTGAATATTTAACTGTATAGCAAAGGCCATTTTGATTAAAGGAGATGTAACCAGTTTGTGTTTACTACAGCAATTATCACATTTAATCTTACAAGCAGCCGTCACGACAACCACAACCAGCTATGATCTAATATGTTTTTAATTCAGGCCTTATTGTAGTGCACTTGCTTCAATCAGGTGCCACAACACTGGACCTTTGGGTTACTAAATCAAGAGAATCCATAGGCAGTGTTGCGTATTTATATTAATTTCTTGGGTCACACTTGCTGGTTGACTGTTTGGTATTATAATTCATCAGCTTTAGATTCAGCATCAAAATGATGAGTAGTACCTGATGTACATATTTTCCTACACTGTATATGTAAATTGTACACCTTAAAAGCATAATTGAGCCTCTAACTTCTGTGTGCTGATTCATTCACAACGAATGAATATTTGTTGTGGTGCCAATTCATATGCGTACATAGCACTGTTCAATCATTCTAAGTAGGCATACAGTACATCAATATACTATGATTTTAGCAGTGAATATGGACATATGAGCAAGCACAGTTTTTAGATGCATTGACCTATCAACACCAACTTCATTTATGAGGAGTAGCCCAAATTGATAGACATGTTATGTATGCCATGAGCTTAGTTGGTTAGTCATTAGTGCCAAAGCTTACTAAAAAATAAGTAGTTAGTAACTTCTAATTGCTGTAAGATACTTTGGATCATCAGGAAAGCACCTTTAGCACAACTAACACTGCAGATTTTCTTGCTATTTTAGGCTGAACAGTATGTTTTAGCTTTTATTGATGGATTGTCATGACCCAATATATAATTGATAGACCTGAGTGTGCTTTTGACTGTCAACCTATATATTCAAAACGAACTTTGGCAATTATGCAATTTTTGTAGTTCCTATAGTCACCATAGTCAGTAATCCAGCTGGTACACCAGTTAGTGGATCTACTAACACATTTGACTATCCCATATTGAGTAGTGTCACTCTGACATGTATGGTGATAACAAGTGATGGATCAATACCTACAGTGGCCAACTACCAGTGGAATACTACAGGATGTTACACTCACCCTGATCATAATAGTGGTAATCCAACATGTTTTCCTACTGGTCAGACAACACAAAGTGTAACGGGTAATGATCTAACTGCAGAGGATGCTGGTGCTATCACTTGTACTGTAACTGTTGCTGATGTCGACTATACTAGTGGATCATTAACACTTCGTATATCAGGTGTGTTGATGTGTGCATAGTTGTTTATAATTATAAATACAGTGGAACCTCAGTTATCCAAACCCTTTAGGTACAGTACGTAAGTCTGAAAAGTCCATAAGTCTGAAATTATGATGTAATACTTTCAAAACAAAAATATACATACACCTGTACACCTGCACATATGCACACACTGTACATGTACGTACAACAATACAACTACACGTTATAGTGTCAGTAGTTATTATAGCACTGTTTATCATTTTTATAAAGTATCGTATGAAAATGCTCTTCTACTATTAAACAAAGTCTGCTAACAAATATTTTGTGGCTGCAGCATGTATTGGTTTCTCCATAAGCATTAGTTGGTGAGAGGTAGTCTCTTCCTATTGTTCCATACAAATCACAAATACCTCAAATGTTTCCTTGTGGGATACCAGATGTGGGTCTCATCTGGGGACTCTCTTTCTTCATCCTCCCATTCATCCTGGTGACCACACACTTCAGCTATGATTTCTTCATCACTTAACTGCCAAAATCCTGGTCACCAGTCAACCACTCATCAGCTTCCTCTTGTATCATCACAATCAAGACACACGATAGTGTCATGCAGCTCAAGAAGCCAGCATACCACACCGTGGTAGATATTGACAGGAAGAAAGAAAATGCATTTTTCACATATGTACCCTGTGATCCCTTAAGGGTGCCCGTGGCTATTTGAAGCCATACAACATAGAGTTTTTAATTGTTTCTTGTACACAGACAATGTGTAAAATGAATCCAAATGCTACTTACATTGGAAGCACTTCCCTTGCTCTTCAACATAATCCAAACGGAATTCTGCTAGCCTATACCGTTTTATAGTGACGTGAAATTCTTTATAGAGCACTTTAATTGAAACTAGTCCTTCATTTCTACACTAGCACGCTGGAAATCACGTTGAATATACTTCAGCTTATAACTCACAACTCTATGTTTAGTATCTTTCGTAGAACACAAGTTAACACTTAAAGTGTGTTGCACAATCCAATACCTTGTGTTTTCATTGCCATAACTCACGAAGCCATAAGGCTACACACAAAATCAAAACATAGACCTCTAGAGAATTTATCAGTGAACCTCCATACAAAATTTGAAGCCTTCACAGGTATCACTTGAAAACTAGTTTTATTTTTAGTACAAATGTGCAAAGATAACGTACGCCAAGCATTAATGATAAATAACCACGCAAATGCTTATCAACCATGAATACCAACTTTTCGCAATAATTATAAACACTGTTACAAATACAAACAAGTTCTTATTCCTCTTCTTCACACACTGGAATAGCTTCCTGCTGCACCTGGACTCCCCAAGTTGCTCTTCATGTGATAGGTTATACTGGCACACTAACAGTCAACAGCTTGTAAAACCTTTTGATTCCAGCTGGTAACATCATCCCCTACATTAATCAGGCTTACAATTACAAATGTGAATGCATCAAGTAAAAATCAGGCCTTCATGCACAAACCATTTAAGAGAAATAAACTGTTTTATACTGAGACATATTCACTGGATGCATGCTATATAGTGGTATAATTGAAAATGAACAGTGGTAAAAATTTACTTGATACATGGACATGGTACATTCGTAGACCATGAATATGTACAATTAAAAAAGCATTTTTAGTTTAGTGATCTGAAGGCCTGGTTTTTCTTGATGCATTCACAAATACAAGCTACCAGCATACACTATCACTCAAGAAAACGAGGCATGAATGCATATTGGCACAAGCAACATCTGCATTCACGCATGTCAGTTAAACTAACACTTACTTTTGGGCTAATTCATGCTAGTGTACGATACCTCTTGGATTTTCAGACAATCATTAGCTAACACTTCCTTGATGATTTTTTCTGCACTACATACTGTTTCTTGCTTGTGTTCTTTGGTGCAAAACATGGCTGCTTAACACGGATACTTCAAGTATGTGTAATAATGCAATTATTATGCAATAGCCACATGTGGTTGAGTAGGCTGGCACTTGAATGGCTTCAAAATTAGTGAGCACCCTTATTCAATTGAAACCAATATTGCTGTAGAGTTTCTAGCTAGGTAGGGGATTGTCCACATACCAAATTTGAGGAAATTGCCTAAGCCTTTTCCGAGATATGAGTGGCCACAGTTTTTTTCCTTTTTTTTTTCTTTTTTCAACTTCTTTTTGCATACTTTGCAAAATCTGCCATAAAACACAAACACATACTCGCATCAAGCTAAACTTTAATACACGTAAAGAAGTTATTAAAGCAATTTCAGTACCAGTTTTAGTGGGAATCCAATGAAAACTCGCAGAGTTATGACCAATTGCATGCATAAAATAAGATCTAACTTCTGTAACATCTATAGGTAAACCACTTCAAGAACTTGCATTGTCAGAACATCAAATTTGTTCCCAAAGATTAGCCACAAGATAAATATAGTCCTTGATGTTCAGAAAGTCAAAATTCTGCCCATCTATTTCTTCATAAAGTACCATCTTTTCTAGCAGTAACCTCTTATATCTTCATTTCAGATTGTTACTACTTGATCCATACGTAGGCTGTATCAGGCTTGTAGTATTGTTGGGTATATAGAAACATAGTTTTGATGGAACCATCCCAACTGGCTAACTCTTTGCTACCAGGATGGGAAGGGGCATCGTTGATTAGAAGCAAGGCTTTAACAGGTAATCTGTAGATTTCAAGTAGCATTTGACCTTTGGAACAAACTTTGTCTTGAACCACTGAGTAAAAATTGCTGAATTCATCCATGCTTTTTTCTGTGCATAATAATCAACAGGTGAAGAAACTCTATTGGAACACTTTAGTGCTCTAGGGTTAATACATTTATCAATTAATACCAGTGGTAAACGAAATCTCCAAAAGCATTTGCAGTGGTAAGGAAAGTTATCTTTAGCCAGTTTGAACCCTCTAGCATAATTTTCAGTGCCATTGGCCAGTATACAATAAATACACTTAATACCCTCCAGTTTAAGCCTGTCAAATATTTATGTCCTTTTTTCCTATTAAACCAGCTAAGAAAGGTTCCATGTCCTCCGACTGATGTAGAGTCTAATCCAGCTCATTATAGTCAGGCTTTATAATTATGCACCTTTTGGTTCCTGAAATGTGCTCTATTCTTCCTTAACGAATGCTTTGAGACGATCTTCACTTCTAATTATATCACAGGTACATAGTAGGCTTTGTGAGATTGTATTCAGTTGCAAGTGATGGTGTCGTTTGTCCCAAGCTCTACATTTGACGTATCGTCAGTTTCGTTTCTATTGACAAATACTGTTCTCTTCCCTTTTTTGCCAACATCATTCTCACTACAGGAAGCCATATTTTAATTAACATGTGTCATGTACAAAATTAAAAATTTGGTTGCAGAAGGGTTTGGTTTACTGAGAATTCGGATGAGTAGGTTCCAAACATGTGACAATATAGGAGTACCCTGTCAAGGAGGATGTGTAGAATTAAGGATGCTTTTGCCCTGATGGTCTGGTCATTTTAGATGGTCAATGTGTTGACCCCATAAGATGCACAGGTTAGTAGATCATCTCTGTGCAAGTGTCAAAATAATTACGACATTATGGCTATGCATATCTGAATGTGGTGCTGTGACATAATACTATGTTAGTCTTTTAAGTTCACCTGAGCCATTGCTTCCCTGAACAGCAATTGTTAAACAGGCCACTTGGCATACAGTGTAGCAAAAGCAATAATTATGTCAAAAAGCATTTAATTATGCCCATACAGTCTAAAGGACAATAATTAAAGATACAAATCGGTTACTTAACAGCAGTAAGAAACCATTAGCATGCATATCATATAGACATGGAAATTAATAACTGAACATAAGACTATATTCACTTACTGCTGTAGGATAACTGAGGTTCCACTGTATAAAGGAATAATAATCACTTTTTTTTGATTTCAGGTGATTCTCCCACTTGCTTTTATTGTAATTTTCCCTACTAGTTTGTAATATCCATAATTTAGCTTATTCAATTTTTGTCAAGTTTTTGCAACATAATTATGTAATTCATCATTAGTAAACTTCTATAGTACAGCATTAAAAGAAAGAATGGTGCCAGGTATATATGAGACTATAATTGTTCGACAAAATGCATGCCCCCATACTAATTTATAATAAGCGCAGTAACATTTTGCTTAGTGTTTGACTATGTTCTTCCTGTTACTCATGGAGAATGATACATGAAGCTAGCCTAGAATCAATCTGCTTACATACTTTAGCTGTTGGGGGCGTGGTGGAAAAATTATGGACAGTTTTCATTTTATCCGTGATAGACAACACACAAAGCCATAAATGTGCCACTGTGAATTGACTCCTTGTGCTGCTATAGTGACAATAAATGGGACACAAAATAGGACAAAAGATGCAGGTATCAAGCCAGTATATACGTAGTCTTAGTAGTTACGTATGCTTTTCTGAAGTCAGTAAAAAAATCTGTAGCATCTTAAATGGAAGTGTTTAAGGTCACACGAAAACAGTTTTGGGCTTGGGTATACCTACCCAACACTGCCAAGGAGCCATAAAGGTATTACAAAGCTGGTTTCTGATATGTATTTGTTTTCACAAAAGACTGCAAACCTACGTATGTGACCCCTACTATACAGGACTACCATACTGTATGTATGTATGGTGAGGACATCAGAATTATAACATATGCATAGTTTAAATGCAGGTGTTTTATTAACGATCCCACTGAACACTTCCACAATGTCTGTACAGTAATAAACATTTGATCAATTGCATATCAATGGATTAAACTTAGAATACCTACTGTTACCGGGTTATAATATATTTTCAAATAAATTATGGTAATGCAAAGACTGCACACTTGAGTAGCAAAGATTTTGCCATGTGTTATTCAAACATGGACTCACACTAGAAGAACTTTCCTTGGTCATTAACATATACTTGTAGTCTTAGTGGTCCAAAGCAATGACTGTCTGTAGAAACGTCTTGCTTTTAGGCATGAGTTAATTAATTACTCAATGAAGTACTGTTACGTAGAAGAAAATACGTAACAATGACCACACAAACCCACAAGCAATAGACGAGAATGGTTCTACCAATTCATCAAAATCTCAGCCGACCAAGGTATGCCTGCGCCACACACATATGGCACTGACACAGAGCTTAATGATGATGATGAAGACCATACATTAATTAATGTACCAATATCTTCAACAGAGCTACTCCCAGTCCACAGATACCCTTCAAGAGAGCATAGGCCTCATCAAAAATTTGATGACTATAACACTGTAATAAGACATCAATCTTAGTGGGATGTACCTGGTAATAGACCATTTATTTGTAACTTTTACAGCAGTAGGACTATAGTGACCGGATCTGCGAAAAAGGGACATAATCGCACAAGCCTAAATTTACAGTATAAAGCATTGAATACATTGGGTGAAATACTTACGTATCATTGAAAAAATTCCGTAAAATTTTTAACCTCTCTTTCTTAGTGAAGGAAGGAACTAACAATAAAACCTGGATATCATCTTATTCACCTGCTCAAGAGGAGATGGAAAATCTTTGTTTCATTGCAGTATACCTAAGTTATGAGCGTTTGTTTACGTCATGTCGAAGCAATCATACATGATTAATATTTCTTCACGAATTTTGCTTTTGTATGCAGTGAAGAAGAGCAAGTAAAGGAAAAATGTACCCAGTAATTGATTCCCCTGTTCATGGTGAACACGATGGTGAAAATTTTAGCCCCGTACCTCAATCCCTTGGTAAGTTACAATGGTTTTTGTAAGTTTCTGTAATTTATTTTCCCTATACTTGTTCTACAATTCAATTTTTCTGTTGTTGCTACTTTGTAGGACTGTAACTCCCAAAGTTATTGGCAAATGAAGCTGAAACTTTGCCAGTGGGTACACTTGGCTAAGTAGATTATAAATAATTAATAAACAGGAATTCGAAAAAAAGCAATTATATCCTGTTTTCGCAGATCCGATCACAATGTATATTATTAATCATGTGTTGTGAATGGTAATCTACACCCTTGTTGTGCATCATACACACACCATGTCTTATTTGATTGCTTCAATATATCAAGTTATTGTACTGTTATTGCTATGAGTATAAGCAGGTTCATTGCAGTAGACTATTCTACCAAACATTATTACTATGCCATTTGGAAAAACCTATTATATGTATGAATATTACATTAGTTTCATTTCTTGCTGGTCTGCATGTTCCATTGGCATCTTTGGCCACACAATACACTACCATGTAACAACTTCTCTATTTTAAGCGTGCACTTGGAATAAATTGCAAAGTTATGTATTTTGTATGCCATTTTGTCACTACTTGTATATTTTAGGAATAGCAGTGACTGGAGTATTAATTGGTAATAGTCAAATTGTTACCGGTAATCTCCTCACTGACAACTCTGTTATTAGAGATACAGACAATGGTCTGGTTGCTCGTTGTGTATCTGGACTTGGACCTACTAGTAGTGATGATAATACTGCACTGGGTATATGGTACTTTAATGGAGCTCCGCTACCTTATGGACTATGTGAAGATCCTGTTGTTAATGTAATACAATCACGTATAGCAGGTCTTCGGAATTTTGTTGGAGTAATCAGCTTGTGGCAGTGTGTACCATCCTTGACTCCTGCTGCAGAAGGTGTTTACACATGTGTAATACTGGATAGTTCAATGATGAACCAGACAACAAGATTGGGTATATAGTTTAGTGGAAGAAGTGAGTCACTTGATATGTACCCCATCACCTCATAGTTAACCATATTTCATCTCTCTACACAGCTGCTCCAATGATAGACCCTCCATTATCATCTACTGTAACAGTTTCTGTTGGTGATTCCCTCACATTGTCCTGTACCTCTCGAGGTTCTCCCCCAGACACATTCACGTGGAGGAAGGATAGTGGTCCAATAGTACAGTCCACTAGTATCACTACAGTGGAGCACACTAGTGTTACTGTAGTGTTCCGTGCTAACTATTCCATTGATATGGTCACTTTAGATGATAGTGGAGCTTACACATGTACCGTGACTAATCCTTTGGGAAGTGACAGTGAGATCATCACTGTTGATGTTATGGGTAGGTTTCATGTATGTTAGGCCTGAGCCTATTATGCTCAAAATTTTACCTATTATTCTTTCCAGAATTTCCCCAAAAATTCTCCTATTATTCTTTTTGTTATTCTTGTATCCAACCTATTATTCCATAATTATTCTCATTCAGTATATATCTGTGGTTAGTCGCTTAGTTTTCAAGATGCTGCTATAAGTAGTTTTGTTAGATAATAATGCTCAAAGACTTGAAGAAGATAAACTGGTATAAGATGTACAAGTTTCAGAATTGCAGATAATCATGCAGTTAAATCCCTGATGCTGGCTGCAGATTGTTAACATGGAACGATCTGACTGCTCTATTAGAGTATTTGAGTGTTCTATTAGAGTATATCGATCTTTTAGAGGCTTTTCAGCTCCTTTTAGCCAGCACTCCTGTCAGCTTTATATCATTTGTAGTAGCTTAACTCTTTCTTCTAGGTAATCAAGAAGAGGCACGCCTCCTGATTCCACCAATTATTCCCGTGGTCATCCGATTATTCTAAAATTATGCCTGTAACCATCCTATTATTCCGGAATTATTCTCACGAAATTGGTGACCTATTATTCTCAAGATTATGCCGGCATAATAGGCGCAGGCCTAATGTATGTACATATTAATGTACTCTATGAGTCACTGTGTTACAAAGCCATATAAGGCCATGAAAACGTTAATTACATGTTTCTGGTTTTCTGCATGGTTATTTTTAGCTGAATAAATTGTGCATCTATCACACAATGATAGTCAAATCTTCATACACAATTTTTTACAATTGTACTGTTGAAAGCTATGTCTTGTAAACAGTTTTTTTTCTATTAAGATGCACTGACTTTATACATCAACTATGTTTGCCACAATTCCATGTTGGTTGATGTTGGCGAGTTGAGTGAACCAGAAAAGTATCATACAGTATGATAGTACTGTATAGTAGGGACATCGAAGGTGTGGGGGTGATTCGTGATATAACACAAAAATCTGCTGCGATTTTTCCTCACAATGACATGACAGTATTGGTTGGGTAAAACCAAGCCCAAAAGTGTCTTCAGATCGACCCGAAACGTTTCTGTCAAGTTGCTACAGAATTTTTGTCAACAGAATTTTCTACTGCCTACCTGCCTGCCTGCCTGACACCTTTAGTCAAGTGTAGCGGAAAACTGGCTACAGCTCCAGCCCTACTACTTTTGCAGAAACATTTCTAGCTCGCTTAAGAAAAAACCTTTGGTATATTGATAAATATACAATACTCGCACTATTGTCTTACCTTTTATCCTTCTTTACCATGGCCATCAGTCAAGGTGAGTGATAATAGGCTGCAGTATGGTTCCATCTACCAGTGTATATTGCATCAAACTATTCGAATACACATGGTCACCAGTTGTACCAAGCTATTTGAACACACGCATACGTGACTTGCTGTTAATATCGATCAGTGAGAGCAACTCGCGGCGAACTATATAGCAATGTGTAAGTCAATAAATATAGTTTATTTAGTAACAATGTTAAACCAAGTCGGGTCATCCAGGTCCTGCTTTACAGATTATTCAGGTCTGACCCCACATGCTAAATTAAATGTGGACGTGTTACTGCACGTCATAGCGTAGCCCTGCTTCTTTTGTGAGCCACGCCCACTTACGTAAATTACTGTCTGTAGACATGTGCTAAATTAAGTGTGGATGTGTTACTACACATATAGCATAGCCCTGCTTCTTTCGTGAGCCACGCCCACTTACGTAAATTACTGTTTGTAGACATATGGTAGCCATGCCATCAGTCTGTAGGTATGCACGAATCCACGTCCATTATTGCCTGCAGGATATGTAGAGCCACACCCACTGATCAATTGTGTCATAGTCTAGTATAATAGTGTTATGATTAACTCTAAAAGTATTGTGACTGGTTTTGTGAAAAGCAGGCTATTTGGTGGTCATGAGCTTGTAATAAATCTTCACAAACAAGTATAAGAAAAAATTAAGAATTTTAATTAGAGTAAGGACAGTGTGTAGTGCTCTGCAATAAAAAGTACTGAAACAAGCTGGATCGGAGTAATACGTAATGTTCAAATACTGTAAAACAATAAGAAGTGAATATCCCTACTGTGCATTGAGTGTAGCACAGTAGGGATGTTCACTTCTTATTGTTTTACAGTATTTGGACATTATGTACTACTCCGATCCAGCTTGTTTCAGTACTTTTTATTGCAGCACTATACACTGTCCCTAGTCTAATTTAAAATTCCTAATTTTTTCCTATACTTGTATTTAAGTTTGTGCAGCCTTACAAAAGATATTGAAGTTTTAAATGTCACAACAACCAAGATGACATTGTGCTATACTTGTAACATGCTAGACACCCAGAGTGGAAAATTAATTAACCATTTAATTATTGCACACATCCTGTAGTTTGTATCTTAATTGTATACGAAGCTAATTGTATTTGGTAATGTAATCAAATCTTAAGATGTAGGTATGAACATTCAAACAATTACCAATTGTTGCTTAACCCTTTCACTGCCACAACTGCCATGTGGCGGTTTCGATTATAAACGCCCGTAGCATCACATTTTAAACGCTCTGTAACTTCAGTCGAGCATTTTAGTAGCCCCTGCGCTTATCCTGTAGTGGGCACGCCCTTAAGTGAACGGGAACAGGGATAACTGGTCTCTCACGCACTATTGCGCGGTTAGATGATGCAATCACGTACTTTTGGAACGTCGATAACAAGCATTGTAGACGATTCTTTGATGTGATAATGGCACTACTAGTAAAGAGACATAGTAAGGAGAGGGATTATATAGGTTGGAGTGGCATGTTGCTACTTTTGTACGCCTCGAAACAGTGACCTTGTGCTTGTATGCGCATGCGCACTTTCTTAAATGCTGGAAAACCAGACTTAGAGATAATCGCTTCAACTGTAAACTGGTTAGTGATGTTTATTGTGTTATTATAAACAGTGCTAGCCTGTAAAGTAGTGAAATTTCAAGTTTGTTTTCGCTTAGATCGATTTTCGTACTTTAAAGTTATATAAGGGATTTGTGGTTGCTCTTGTGTAAACAACAACTTCATAATCGAATTCCTTGTTCTATAGCGAGTAAATTGATATATAGTTTTATAGGATTATATGGTATGGTGTGTAAGTTATAGCAGTTTAGAAACAGTAGATTGGAACCTCTACAAATTTGGCGGTGAAGGGGTTAAGTAATTTAAACTGGTTTGTAGCTAATTCCCCAATGGTTCTGGAAGGCAATGTATGTGTACAGGAGCATTGTACACCCAGGCCTTGAGGCCTACCCAGGAAGCAAGGCAGTTCCCACCACTAGAAGCAATCTACAGTACATATAGGTCATGCGATATGACATTTTAAAGTTAGCAGTTTTCCCATACATTATCAATGGGAGGGGGTAACAGTTGCCCCTTCTAGGCAATCACATGGACAATGTATGGGAAAATCACAAATTTCAAAATGTCGATATCTCATGATCTATATTATATACATTTTAAAATTTGGAGAGGTTAATTGTGAGATTCTCACCTACAAATAATGCTAAATTGAGAAATGATATTAATTGAATTTGCTGTTTTCACACACATTATTTATGTGATTGCCCAGAAAGGGCAACTGTTGCCCCCTCTCATAGACAATGTATGGAAAAACGGTAAACTTTAAAATGTTGTATCTCATGACCTACGTATATATGCTATCCTTTTAAAATTTGGAAATGTTACTATAGACATTTACCCCTACAAATATAATAATAATTGTAAAATTCAGGTTGCTAGGGGCAGCTTTTGTTATTATGAAATTCACCCACTATAGTTGGGTAGTGTTCACCTGAGCTTGCTTTTTGTTAATAAGGCTTACGGTGGCACTGAACCAATTAAGTCCAGCCGCACAAAACAATTTGTTTCAACCCACGCACTTAATGAGCTATTTTAGGGTGGCCCAAAATTTTGCTAGTGTACAACTTAATCTACGCCTTAAAAGCTGTTGTGATAGCCTGTGTTACTTTAGTTTAGCATACAAAGTTTCGTGAAATAACACACCTTCATTTTTCGCTTATAAAACTCTCAAGTTTTAACCCGATTTTTAAAATAACTTGGCCAATGAACAACCTATCACTAAGCCACTTCGGTTCCAACCATTTCTCACCTTGTAGAACAATTCTATGCTTTCCTTTTCATTGATAACAACATGGAAAGTAGTGAAAATGTACACCTGTGGGCTGCAACATTGGCTAACAACTCCATCAAACCTGAATCACAAAAATTTGAAGTGTACTATTGTAGAGTATCACTCACCCAATGCCTATACCAAATTTTGATGGTCTGTGGTGCATAATTTTGAAGTTATTTAGAGAGAAAGGAGACTGTGTGGCTAATCAGGGTGCAGTCTGTATAACAGTAATCACATGATGGCAGCTGGTGCCGTTCACCAGTGAATTAACCAGAGTTGTGACAAGCTAATAGTTTTAAAGCGTGAATAACATCAGTTGTATCAACAAAAGTAGCTGGGTGGTCTGACAGAGCTTGTTCTGTTAGTCCACTGAGACACTTTGCTATTGTCTATGAATTTCCACATTTGTTCGTACATTACCACAAACATGCTGTACAATTAACTTTGTGCGGCTGCCCTTAATCAGTTCAGCACCATCTTAATTTCAGGTTTCAAATCCCCTGCCACATTGCTATGTCTCACCACCTAACTTTGGTCATTATTATGACATCATGCCATTATTTCATCATATCAATGTTCAATGATTGTGTGGGAGTAATAAACTAACTTGCTTACATAGCTAGGCATCAATGAAGACAGGATAAATGGGCTGAAGACCCATCTCAATCTCAGTAGGGGGGATTTTATTTAATTAACTATTTTACTTCTTCAGATAGCGGGACAAATTGAAATACTTTAATAGAGCATTTCAGCTAACTCTAATAAAACAGTCAGGTGCATGTACAATTGTAATGAATAGTAAACCGCCTACCCGCATTGTTTAGGCTATAATTTTCCTAATCTAAAATTAACAATAATTGGCCTAACTCTTAATACATGAGCCAGCTGCCCTAATGCTGTAAAACACTTTAAATGCAGAACTGTTTATCAAAAAAGTGCTTGGATGAGAACAAGAATATGAAGCTTTAAGATTATCCCATACATTTAGTATAGAAGATTCAGGTGCACAAACATGTTTACGTGAAAAACATGCTAGATCCAGTACAAAACCATTGGGAGTGAACACAGGTTCACCTCTTTGATATTACTATATTTGGCAGGCCATAGATGAATGCAAACTGACTATAGTGAAGCCATAAATGATATGGTGGTACCAAATATCATATGGTAAAGCTTCTAAACAGTGCCCAGTATTACATGATCCCATTTAGAAATTTGAGTAATAGCAAGTTGATTGTATGCTAAAGCATACTGTAGTTTAGTGAAACTGCTGACTGGACTGCAGTACTGGATAATAAAGTAGTTGTTTTAGTAATGGTGCATGAAAGTCAATTATATATAACTACTGCAGGCCAGGCATGTTGATTGGATCAGTTGGGCAGGAGGATCAATTCAAGACCTCTCAATATGTGCATGCAAGTAAAGTCTATGTTATGCATCATTGTTTAGATTTTGTTTAAATAAGCTGCACAAACAGCTGTGTAGTAGTAGCGAGCTAGGAACATGTATGTACTTTTAATCAATTTTTCAAATGCGAATGTGTAATAAAGAGTTCACATTGATGGGTTCATATATTTTACTAAATACACAGCTTGCATGGGAATAGTTGAACCTTGTGGAAGAAGTGTACCTGGACATCTCTGAAAGCTAATACTGCCCCTGTATCTATTCTATGATGTTCTATACAGTAAATAATTGCATGATGTATAATCACCAAATTTATATACCTAGTTTATAAATATAGGAAATTAGAGGGTGGAAAATTTGGCACACAAAAGCTATGAATTAGCAAGGAAATTTTTGGTGAACAACTACAGTAATTATATGTGCAATATCATACGGCAGGAAATTTCAACAGAAGATAAAGTTGATGAATCAGTTAAATTTTTAATTTGTCAAATGTTAAATATAAACATTTTATATTTGATCCTAGATTTCTTGATTCATCAACATGTACCCAATACTCCAATGTATTGCTGGATTGTATCTTCCTTTATTCTCCTTTGAAATTACATATAATTGTTAAATGTTGGTCTTAAAAATTGCTTTTGTCATGTGTGGTATAATCTACCAAACTTTTGTCCTATGTAATTACTATATAATTCTTACAGCGTTGCCACCAAGTGTAGCTCCTAATGACTTCACACCTACTACCACTACATCAACCAGTATTTCATTCCAGTGGACTCCTCTATCTGAAGAAGAAGCCAATGGAGTTGTTAATTGGTATATCATCAGCTGTAATGAGTCAATTGTGGTAAGTAATGAATATTATTTATTTTATTTATTTATTTATTAAGGTTTTACAGCACAAATGCTGAAGGTCTGTAAGACACCTGGTCCTACAGCCTGTTTAAAGTTGTTACAGAAAGTGTGTTTGAAAAGGTGGAGATGTTAGTGAAGCCCTACACTTCACAGTGTATACATGAACTGTGATAGTTATTACCTAGATAATATCTACCACGCAGTCCAGTAAACTAAAGTGTTGATGGTGTTATAAACTGCTTAGTGAACAGATAAATTGGAGCAGTTACTTACTATTTTACTTAAAGTGCCATCCCAGTAGGAACCCATATAAAAAAATCAGTACTAGAAATCAGGGAACATGTTTATTGGATGAAAAGTCTGTACACTGTATTTCAATATAATGAATTGGTATTGATAGTTGCATCTTGTACCAGACCTTCAAGCATACACATATTGTACCATCATACAGTATGATAGTACTGTATAGTAGGGACCACAAAGGAGTAGGCATGGCCCACAAAATAATATCACCCAAAAAACAGCCTCAATTTCCCCTGACAATGATGAGGCAGTATTGGTTAGGTAAAACTAAGCCCAAACAAGCTTTCAGATCGAACTGAAATGCTTTCAACAAGTTGCTACGGAATGTTAAAAATATTATTTAACAGAATTTTTTACTGACTGACTGAGTAAGTAAGTAACTGACTGACTGATGCCTTCAGACAAGCATAACTCGATAACGGCTTACGGGCTTGATTTTTTCACTGTTCGACATCACTTCGGCCCGACAGGTGCCTTTTGGCATACTGCAGTACATACAATATATTCTTCATGGACTTACCAGTGTCCTTGTTTGTCTCCCATTCATCTTTGCTGACAGCAAAAGTGTTGATTTGGTGATAGCATGTGATGGCTTCCCTTCGTAACGGAAATCATCCATATTTTTCATAGTGGTTATTTTGATAGCAGAGGTGCTTTTCAAGCAGTTCTTGATTTGTACTGCTGTGTAACGGGTTGAACATAGCCAACAATGAAGCGCAATGGATACTTCACTTTTCAGATGATAAATGATATAACTGGGGCGCGCTAACTGGGGTGCGTGGCACCATTTCTTTCGGTATACGTGGATTGCAGAGGAGCTTTTCGAACAGTTCTTGATTCGAAATGCTGCGTAACGCGTTGAACATAGCTGACAACAAAGCATAATGGATACTTCACTTTGCGGTATACATGGGTTCACCAGTCATAATAATCATTTACAAAAAAAAATTAACAAACAAGTACACAGAAAAATTTGGAATTTTCAACTAGAGTAGGGACCATAGCATATCGATAAAAAGTACTGAAACAAGTTGGAGTAGTCCATAATATTAAATCACAGTAAAACTATAAGAAGTGTTATATCCCTACTGTGCATTTCCGTTATGATATCTTGAGCACAATAGGGATATACCACTTCTTATAGTTTTACTGTGATTTAATATCATGGACAACTCCAACTTGTTTCAGTACTTTTTATCGATATGCTATGGTCCCTACTCTAGTTGAAAATTCCAAATTTTTCTGTGTACTTGTGTGATTGTATTTGTGTAATGTCCACCCCTAGCTGGCTTCACCTTCAGCTATGCTGGTGGATATTTAATCCCTACTTTTGTCATGAATTCGAACCTGCTGTGGACAGACAATATGAAATCAAATGTTCACTTGCATAGTAGCAGGTGTTGGTGACCTCCCTTGTTTTTTTATTGGTATGATTCTTCCGCAAAACTAGAATTCGTAATTTTTTGATGTTGTTTGCCATAAGGTGTATATTATAAGTACTTTAACTTAGTGATCAAGGTGGCAAGTTAAGTGTTATATGTAATACTGTGTAATGCAGCCCAACTTTTGCTAAAATGTGTTAGAACACAGTACAGTGGGACCTCAGTTATCCAGACCCCACTTATCCGGATTCTCAGAGTTGGGGTCACTACTCTAAAAATGTAACTTGTTACTTATTTCTATACAATGTAATGCATTACAGTTACATAATGAGTTACATATTATATACAAATTACTCTGAGGGCTGTAACTAGCAATATTATTACATACTACATTTGTTTGTTACAAGCTATGAAATTAATTAAGTCCAACCTTCTAAATACATGCTCCCAGCCTACGACTACAAGTGACAAGAGTGATACACAGGTTTCTCTGGTGTAGTTTAGCTTCAAAGACAGGCTTTGTTGTAGTATCTTGGTCTCAAGGGCACTCCCCATGCTTGTTCTTAAAAAGAAGTAATACGCTACAATTTCTGGATGTAATATCCGTTACATATTACTAGTGATGTGCGATACGCCTGAAATGGTGTATCTGTATCTAACAGCTGTGTAGTCACGATACGATATCGATATGCGATACAGTGTATCCTTTGTACAAAGAAGCCAAATTTAATTAAGTGCGTGGGCGGCCGATGAATTTTTTATTTTTTAGTACCAGCCTTTACATCATTGCACTATTATATAACAAGCTTAAGGAGTCTAGGAAACAGGTAAAAAACCTAGCTACACTTTTAAATTGAAGAAAGCCAGACCTTCATATTTCCGTGATTGCGCAATCAAAATATTGATACGTGTATTTGTGTATCGGTATCGCGATACAGCTGGAGTATCTCGATATTCCGATATATCGATAAGTATCGCACATCACTACATATTACTCGTTACTTTGTTATGTAATGCATTATATGACTTCGTTACAACATAAGCATATTATTACATAGCGCATTACAAATATAACTCATTACCCCCAACTCTGCAGATTCTTGGTAACCAAGATACAGAAATGACTGCTCTATTAGAGTAGTAACTGTTCTATTAGGGTATTTGAATAATACTGATATTTTTACCAATGTTCCTTATGCTATTTTAAGGTTATTTATACAGAAATGAAAATTTCAGACTTTTGAACCACCCCTGGTCCCAAGAGGTTTGGATAACTGTGGTTTCACTGTAGCTGAAAACACTATACTTATGTGCTATATGTGTAAGTCTTTTGTTGGAATCTCCATAATAGTAAAGTGAATTAATTATCACAAAAGGTAATTGCTATTACATATCAATTAGTAGTAACTATAACACATGTACAGTGTACGTCATTAGCTATAAAATCATACATCTATGTAACATACATATCATCTTGCTTTTGATGTATGAAAATAAAAGTTGTATTCTACCATATTATACACTACATGTACAATGGACATTCAAAGGTACCGCTCAGGGCTTAACTTGCATATTGCCTGGGAAATACCCACAAATCAACACCTTCAAGACAGCAGAGAAACAAATAGGACACAAAAGTAAGTCCATGATGCATGCATGCATGCACTAAAGCTGCTATGGTTGGCCAAAAGGCATGTCTAGGAACAAACAGTGAAGAAATTGCATTAACCATAGTTTTGAATTATGAGTTAGTCAGTTAGAAAATTCAGTTTAGTAGACTTTTTATGTTTACATAGAAACTTGTTGGAAGGGTTTGGAATCACTCTGAAGGCATTTTAGGTCTTGGTTATGCATAACTAATACCACCAAGCTGTAATGAAGGAAAAGTTAAGCTGTTTTTTGGGTGATATTGAAGGGCAAGAAAATCCCAAACCTCTTTTTATGCAGTACTACTGTACTGTATGGTATGTACTTACCTAACCACAGTGACTCATGATCAGGTGTGCTTGATAACAAATAGTGGGGTCAATATAGTGAATGCAGCATCAAGACTGAACTGGTTTTGGTCACAACCTACATCTTACTATTACCAATTCTATCAAGTGTGACGATCGATGTACAAGACCTCTAGAACTAGCTAGAAAGATTGTTAGCACATTTTCTGTGTCATGGAAAAAGAGGCGGGACCTTGCTAAAGCCCAGACAGGTAACAGTTTGCCATCTCACAAATTGGTTGCTGATTTTCCTACCAGATGGGGATATACACTGTATTTCAAAAGATGGTTTTCTGTATTCTCGAGCAAGTTCAAGCAATCCATATAGTATTGAGTGCTGACCGCAGGTATTCACATCTGTTGCCAACTTGGCAGGATACGGAAGTTCTTGAGGCTATCAACACAGTGTTGTCTTCTTTGGATGACCTCACAGATTTTTTCTCTGGTGAGCATTATGTATCAATCTCATCTATTAAGTCTGTATTCATGAAGAAGCTTCGGTTAAGAAAGATGATGACATTTCATTAGTCAAAAATTTGAAGCGTTGCATCTGCACTTATCTAGATTCAAGATAAATGGATTCCGAAGTTCAACACCTCCTAGGCATCTCTTCTTTCTTAGATCCAAGGTTTAAAACTGAGCATATAGCTGAGGAAAACCAGTCAGCTTTTAAAAAGGCAATGATTCAAAAAAACTAGTTGTTTACCATCTTGCAGTAGAAGCAAATGAACCAGAACTAGCCCAGTCTTTACATACCTCAGTTGCTATGGGAAGTAGTGACCCTTGTGATGAGCAGCCTCCTCCAAAGAGGTCCAAGCTTGAAAGAATTTTGAGGAGCTCCAATGAGAGTGAACAGTGAAGGCTGACACCAAGGGACAAAGTAGTGAAGGAGGTATGATCGTACATAGACAGGCTATGCATAGATGTTGAAGATAACCCATTAGAATGGTAGCGTATTGAGTGCAACAAGTTCACCATCTGAATGTGTTTTCAGTGCTTCAGGGAAGATTGTCACACCCCATCACAGCCATCTAAAGCCTGCAGTGGTTGACAAGTGGTTATTTCTGTCCCAGAATTTTGCTTAACTCTGAATCAGTCACTTAATTGTAGTATTGTGTATTGCTAATTTGCTGCGTGTGTGAATACTGTGTGTGGTTTGTCATTTGAATGGAGTCTTTCCTTGATGTAATGTACACAATTGTTATTATTTCACATATGAAAAAGGTTACAATCATGCATCATAAAATACAAAACTACATACGTATATCATCATATGTAGATGTCAGTTTTCAAAATACAGTGGAATGAGCCTGTCTAAGCTGGAGACCAATTGGCTGACCTTAATACTGTACATAGGTGGCTGCATCAGACATCAGACAGGTGAATTTCAATGAGGTAGCCACTTAGACAGGTTCCACTGATATTGAAGGTATTTAGTTGTACCGAGGTATTTTTCTAAATACCGTACCAAAATTTTAAAATGCAATACCACCCAACTCTTTATATATACCACACCTGTGGTTGAGATCAAAAGCACCACGCTGTGGTATACAACTGATATACCACAGCAAACTGTGGTATATAAGTGAAATACGTACCATGTTTTGTGGCTACACTTATCGTATATGGTGCAACTTCACACATTCCGCAAAATCCTTATCTAAACGGTAAACAAGTCTCACATCTGATCCATCAAGGGTTTTTACTGATTTTGATCTTCAACAGGTGCTGTTCACTATAAATTGCTATTTATAATTGTTTCATCTACTGAGTTGTATTATAGCATGTTTACTTGGGATATGACAAAAATATATGCACTTGCACCCTGCGGGCACTCATGCATATATTTTTATCATATCCCCCATATCTGTGTTATTACTATAAAATATACAGTATAACAGCACAAGAAGGTCCTCTGCAATCAATCTGCTCACTACAGAAATTACAGATGATTCTCGTAGCAGACAGCTTGCACTGAAGGAACCGCATATATTTCATGGGAATGTAGTTTGCTAATGGCTTTGATGCCCAACCAGTTCAAAGATATGATATGCTTTGACTCATTGTATTGAGTGACACAGCGCATTAAATTGTGGCTAGACTCAGTGTAGTTGCTAAGTTTCGACTGGTTGATAGTTATTCTAAGATGAATGATCAGTGAATAATTGTTTTGGCAATGCATGGATGCATATTTCTACCCATCACACGTCAGTCATTGAGCAGACCACAGAACAACACAAAGAGTACAATTACCTCAAACCACAGGTATGTTTCAGTATATATGTACCTTCCAGGGTATCTTTCTTTGTATCAGTAGTTGATGCGTAGTTGGGGCACATTTTAATCACAGCAATTTCTGTAGTGACTCGATTGATTGCAGAGGCACTTCTTGCACTGTTTCTTCATTTGTAATGTTGTATAACAAATGAGCCAAAGCTGGAAACAAAGCAAACGGCAACAACTCATTCCAGTAATTGTTAGTCAGAGTACGCGTGAAGTCCATCTACAGGGTTCTGCCCAGAAATTCCTGAGTGGTGGCCTGAAGTTAACATGAACTGATATACTGTGTGTTATATTATGGTATATATTGCATGTGTATCAGTGATATATGTAAGAATTGTACTGGTCGGATTTAAGAGGGTACTGGTAGGTTTTTTGAGGTAGTCCACTACCGACCAGTGTGGGCAGAACCCTGTATCTATTCTTTGATGCGGTATGCGTAGCTCACCAGTGATAGTTGCAAAATAGTAAACAAACAAGTATAGGGAATAAATTAGAAGTTCTGTATTTGAGTGGGGATCATAGAAATAAAAAGCAATGAAACAAGGGAGGTCATTTACACCCGCAGCTGTACTAGTGGATGTATAATTCCTACTCAGTAAAATATAGCCATGACTGAAGTGGGAATTAAATGTCCACTAGTATATAGCTGCAAGTGTAGATGACCTCCCTTGTTTCCTTGCTTTTTATTTCTATGATCCCTACTCAAATATAAAGTTTATAATTTCTTCGGTTCAGGGTGTACATATATAAGTGCAATACACCTCATAGCCATTGTTTATATATCTGTGGTTTGGGGCACATATGCCTAATATATAACCAGTGGCTCCTTTGAAGTATGATATCATCATGGTATATGTTTCTAATAGACATTTTACTCTGATTCGTCACATTCCATAGAAAATCCATGAAAGAGTTCATATTAAAAATTTCCCACATAGTTAAAAACTTCAAAGTATAGCAAAAATAATTGTTCGTGCACTGTGCAAGTACTATAAATCATTAAATTTACGATTGACCATACTCTCTCACATGTAAACTAGTAGTTGTCTAGAACAGATGATACACTGCTATATATCTTGTTTGCAGAGGAACATGTATATGCCATTAGGAGTATATGAAAAGCATGATGAAAAATTATTTTTTGATGTACTCCCAGGTCAACGTTACTGGTACTGCTACAATGGGAACAGTTTCTGGTTTGGGCCCGTTCACTGATTACTCTTGTACAATACATGCTGTCACTGGGTCTGATGGTCCAGTGAGTGATCCTGTTATAGTGAGAACACCTGAAGCAGGTATGGTTATTGGTTAATCATGTGGTTACATGTGTGTTACTCTTTCAATAGCTCCAGGTCCTCCAGTAATCAATACAGTTACTAATATCAGTAGTAGTGTAGCACGTGTGACATGGACCAGACCTACTGTACTCAATGGAATACTAGCCACTTATACTATATCCTATGTAATTAATGCTGATACTAGGAGAGTAACTGTTGACTACAATGGAGAGGAAGTAAACATGTGTATTTTATGTAACCGTATCTCATTTCTTGTGTAATAGATGCAATCCTATAACATTACTGGACTAACTCCATATCAACTGTTCACAGTAACTATCACTGCTACTAATGGAGGGGGAACCAGTGGCCTTAGTAATGAGGAATTTGGTAGATCAAGTGAAACAGGTAATTATACCAAAGCCTAAGAGGGCTGCACAAGATTTTGTTCATCATGCAGACATACAATATGCAAGCATCAGTTAATAAGTTAATCAGTCAAAATTCTGGTAAAATAATTTTAAAATTCATGCAAACACATTGGAGATTGTTCTAAAGGCATGCTTGGATTTGATTGGATATAGTTAAATACTGCCAAGTCCTCATGAAGGAAAACTCAATAATGGCTAATGCTACAGGTCTGATTTTGTTTGCAGTTAAATGTTGCTTTTGCCTGGAATATGCCTTTTAACTAGGCCTGCGCCTATTACGCTTTTGAAATTGCCAATTATGCTTTTGAGCAATGCTCCAAAATTTTCCTATGTTCCAATTATTCCCAGTTGTGTCCCATTATGCTGCAAATATGCCATATAAACGTTTATCTTGACTGCTAGGCTCTATTAGAGTATCTAATACATCTGTGAATGCTCTAGCGATATATCACATGTGGTGACTGTTCTATTAGAGTATATTGATCTTTACCTAGTGTTTCTTTCACAAGTCACTGTAAATCTGTGTTTGCACACTATCCCATCCTGCATCATGCAAAATATGCAGAGTTACCACTTCTCTGATAACCAGTACACACAACTTGGGCCTATTATGCTGTCATTATACTCAATGCTTTGGCTACTTATTATGCCGAAATTAGCTGGCATAGTCAGTGGAGTCCTACTTCGTACATACTGCAGGCTGTAGAATGCATACATGGACTTTTTTGTCCTTTATGTCCCAATCCTTGTTGCTTGTTGCACAAAGGCATTGATTTGCTAGTAGCACATCAATTCCTTTGTATGTTGTACAAGAGTATAATAGTAATTTTGCACCATGCTCCCAACAGTTGAAGTAAGTGGAATGGTTACAAGCTAGTGTACTTCAAATATGTAGGACTGTGTTACATACCTTTGGGAGCTCTAGATGTACTGCAATAGCATATACAGATTCCATGTTGCCAGTCAAGCCAAGCCAATAACAATGTTACCAGGTACTCTATTGTCTTCCCAAGGCCACTAGAGCACTGTAGAAACAACTTTAAGACAAGGGTAGCATGAAAACTATTAGTCAGATAGTGTAGCCATCTTATGCTGGTGTTAATTAGTATAAAACTAATTTATGTGCCAAAATGGTTATATCAAATCATATTTCAAATAGTACAATAGTACTGTTTAGGAGGGTTCTCCCCTAAAATGAACATCATGTGTCAAAATGCTACCAATGAAAGTCATCATAGAAATATCATACAGTATGTGACAAAAATCATCTTTTAAAGAAGAGTCTTTGTTCAATTCCAGTGCTAAACATCAGAAAACATTTACACAAAGCTAAATATTAAAAATTGTGTAAACCCGCCTGCCTTCCTGTCTGCTTGACCACAATCGCAAGGCTAGAGGCCAAACAAAGCATTGCATGGCCACCATTTCACACCACAATAACAAACTGACCTGTTTTTGTGGTTCCAGCTAGTGTCTGTTTTTTTGTGCTTTGTCTTTCCCTTAGAAGAGCATATTTAGATGCTTAGAGGAAGTAGATCAGTATGCTACAATGTCATGGGTTCAGCGTTCATTTGCTTGAAGATACATCACTTAACCAGTAGCAAAGCTCATGTAAATGAATATCTCTTGATTTCAGCTGATATTATCACAAAATATCATAAACTTAAGATAGTTATGCCTAGGCAAGGCTTTTGTTTTTAAATCAGGTATGCCTGGTTTATTGAAATTGTTCTCTGAAAAAAAGTGTGTGTTTGTATGTTATGTATGTACAGTATGTTTATATATGTTTGTTTGTCTTTCCACATCCACGTGAGCTAAGTGGCTTTTGCTAAAAGCAGCCTGTATGTGAGAAATGAAGGCTGCACACAGTGCCAACATAAACCTTCCCAGTAGGTAAGCTTTTGCTTTGAGACAGTTTATTCGTGCCAGCTTGAAAAATGGGTGAAGTGAGTTCCTGAAGACATTACGAATGGCTTTCACAATGGGCTATATGGGCATAAAACAACTGAAAAACAGCGTATCTGGCTTTGTAGGCTACCAAAAATAATGAATTCCTTTGAAGTGAAAGGAAACATGTCCCGTACTTATAAGCAAAGAAAATGAAGGGAAACCTCAAAGCTTTCTCAAAACAATTCACGTGAGAAAACACGATAGAAACACTATGAAACAGTTGAGAAGATACTTCTGTGCATAATTTGCAGTTTAAAGTGGTTTTTTGTAGTTATGCTTCCTTAGCTGTACATGGCAACATAATTACCAAATTACAAAATAATTAATGAATATATATTATTACAAAAATTAATATGCTAAATTACAGCATTATCTAGCTGAATTAATAAATAGAATATAAACTAAATTATATACATGGTTGATTAATTGGATAGTATTAACTGCAGGGGAATTTGGTTTTTAGAAGTAGCATAACATCAACTTGTTTATACTGATAAGTACCTGGTTAAACATTTTTATATACTTGTGGATATCCAGTTTATGCCAGTGATATTCAAATGAATAATTATTATTTGCACAGTGGTACAGTATAATTATGTATGTTGGCATGCTGAAAACGCAAATACAGTGCCTAATTTTCTTTACTTACTAGCTCCTGGAGTAGTACAATTCACCACAAGTAGTGTATCAAACACTGAAGTGAATGTAATGTGGAGTACACCATCACAACCTAATGGTATTATCACAGCATATCAAGTGATCTATTCTGTTTATGACAATACCACTACTGTAAAGAGTGGACTGTTAGGTATCAGCAGGTCAACGTATTCTATCAGTAATCTCAGTAAGTTATTGTATTAATATTTAACTGAATATTATTGTGTGGTACAACACAGAACCTGGTATACCATATCAAGTGTTAGTAGTAGCATTTACCAGTGCTGGAAGGGGAACTGAGAACAACATTGAAGTATTTTTTAGTCAAGAACTTAATCCATCAAAAGCGCCAGCTGATATTAACATTGCAAGGCTAAACTTCACTTCAGTCAATGTCACTTGGACCCCATTAACACTTATTGAAGCTCAGGGATTTCCTCACTACAGAGTTACCCTCATGCTATTGTCTAATAGTAATCGTACCAAAAGACAAACTGACTCTATTACAATGGAAACTACTAATAGTTATGTCGTATTTCATGATTTGATTAGCACTACAGCTTATTCTGCAGTAGTTGGAGTGAGAACTGGATCATCAGATATGTTTGAAGATGCTGACCCTATTACTGGTAATATATTAAGTGTGATACTGTGCATAAGTTCACTGATACATGCACACCATATGTTTGATAATGCGTACATTATATATTATCTAATCAAAAACAGCCAAGCTGTAAAAAAAGGGTGCGGCCCCCAAAAAGGCCATGGTGAAAAAAGATATGAAATCCAAGGTGGCGGCCAAGAAATGGCTGTGATGGTAGGTTAATGGTTAAATTTTAATAACGACATTTCAGGTGAATTTGGTGCCAAGACCAAGCGGCACAAAATTCACCTGAATTGTCGTTATTAAAATGTAACCATTAACCTACCATCACAGCCATTTCTTGGCTGCCACCTTGGATTTCACATCTTTTTTCACCATGGCCTTTTTGGGGGCCGCACCTTTTTTACAGCTTGGTTATTTTTGATTAGATATCACTTCTTTTTGTATTTGTATACTGCAAAGCCGGCCTATGGCTGGCTTTGGGGCTTTTTTAACCCATGTGTTTTTTTCTTTACCACAGGAAGAAGAAAAGAACTTAAAGAAGATTTGTAATACTTCAATTATTTTTGATTTTATTAGTAATTATACAAATTATATACATATATTTATTACATGCCCATTATTCCCCACAGGATAATTTTTTGCAGCTGATCTCTCTACTGGGTGACTTGAAATGTAGCTGAACTATATACAGGATGGTTTCTTTGTAGCTGAACTTTCTACAAGGTGACCTCTTCTAGCTGGTCTCTCTACAGGGTGATTTGTTTGCAGCTAAACTCTCTACATGGTGGTTTCTTTGTAGCTGAACTCTCTATAAGGTGACTTCGTCTAGCTGAACTCTACAGCGTGATTTTTTTGTAGCTGAACTCTCTACAGGGTGATTTGTTTGCAGCTGAACTCTCTACATGTTTCTTTGTAGCTGAACTCTCTACAAGGTGACTTCGTCCAGCTGATCTCTCTACGGGGTGATTTGTTTCTAGCTGAACTCTCTACTGGTGATTTGTTTGCAGCTAAACTCTCTACATGGTGGTTTCTTTGTAGCTGAACTCCCTACATGATGGTTTCTTTGTAGCTGAACTCTCTACAAGGTAACTTCTTCTCTACAGGGTGATTTGTTGTAGTTGAATTCTCTACAAAGTGGTTTGTTTGAGGCTGAACTCTCTACATGGCGGTTTCTTTGTAGCTGAACTCTCTACAGAGTGATTTGTTTGCAGCTGAACTCTCTACATGATGGTTTCTTTGTAACTGAACACTCTACAAGGTGACTTCTTCTAGCTGATCTTTCTACAGGGTGAATTGTTTGTAGCTGAACTATCTACAAGGTAACTTCTTCTAGCTGATCTCTCTACTGGGTGATTTGTTTGTAACTGAACTCTCTACATGATGGTTTCTTTGTAGCTGAACTCTCTACAAGGTGACTTCTTCTAGCTGATCCCTCTACAGGGGGATTTATTTGTAGCTGAACTCTCTACAAGTGATTTATTTGCAGCTGAACTGTTTATGTGGTGGTTTCTTTGTAGCTGAACTCTCTACAAGGTGACCTCTTCTAGCTGATCTCTCTACAGGGTGATTTGTTTCTAGCTGAACTCTCTACAGGTGATTTTTTGCAGCTAAACACTCTACATGGTGGTTTCTTTGTAGCTGAACTCTGTACATGATGGTTTCTTTGTAGCTGAACTCTTTACAAGGTGACTTCTTCTAGCTGATCTTTCTACTTGGTGATTTGTTTGCAGCTGACCTCTCTACATGGTGGTTTCTTTGTTGCTGAAATCTCTACAAGGTGAATTATTCTACCTGATCTCTCTACAGGGTAATATGTTTGTAACTGAACTCTGTACAAGGTACGTTTTTGTGGGTGATCTCACTGCAGGTTGATTTGTTTGTAGCTGAACTCACTAAAGGGTGATTTGCTTGTAGCTGAACTCCTTGCATTGTGTCTAGTTTCTAGCTGATCCCTCTACAGGGTGATTTGTTTGTAGCTGATCTCTCTACAAGTTGATTTGTGTGTAGCTGATCTCTCTGCAGGTTGATTAATTTGTAGCCGATCTCTCTACAGTGTAATTTGTTTGTAGCTGAACTGTCTATAAGGTGATTTGTTTGTAGCTGATCTCTCTGCAGGTTGATTTGTTTTAGCTGAACTCTCTACAGGGTGATTTACTTGTAGCTGAACTCCTTACATTGTGTCTAGTTTCTAGCTGATCTCTCTACAGGGTGATTTGTTTGTAGCTGATCTCTCTACAAGTTGATTTGTGTGTAGCTGATCTTTCTACAGGTTGATTTGTTTGTAGCCGATCTCTCTACAGGATAATTTGTTTGTAGCTAAACTCTGTACAAGGTGCTTTTTTGTAGGTGATCTCACTGCAGGTTGATTTGTTTGTAGCTGAACTCACTAAAGGGTGATTTGCTTGTAGCTGAACTCCTTGCATTGTGTCTAGTTTCTAACTGATCTCTCTACAGGGTGATTTGTTTGTAGCTAATCTCTCTACAAGTTGATTTGAGTGTAACTGATCTCTCTGCAGGTTGATTAATTTGTAGCCGATCTCTCTACAGGGTAATTTGCTTGTAGCTGAACTGTCTATAAGGTGATTTGTTTGTAGCTGATCTCTCTGCAGGTTGATTTGTTTTAGCTGAACTCTCTACAGGGTGATTGCTTGTAGCTGAACTCCTTACATTGTGTCTAGTTTCTAGTTGATGTCTCTACAGGGTGATTTTTTGTAGCTGAACTCTCTACAGGGTGATTTGTTTCTAGCGTATCTCTCTACAGGTAGATTTGTGTTGATTTGTTCATTGCTGATCGCTCTAAAGGTTGTAGCTGAACACTCTGCAAAGTGTTTTATTTGTAGCTGATCTCTCTACAGGGTAATTTGTTTGTAGCTGAACTCTCTCCACAGTGACTTGTGTGTAGCTGAATTCTGTGTAGCTGAATTCTCTAGAGAGTGACTTAATTGTAGCTGAATTCTCTACAGGGTGCATGACTTGTTTATACGTAGCTGAACTTTCTTCAGTGTGACTTGTAATGTTCTGAATCTCTATAGTGATATATTTGCTTAACTCACCAGATGGTGACTTGCTTCTTGCTGAACTGTCTATAAGATTAACTGTTTGCAGCTGTGAACTCCCTACAGAATAACTTGTGATGTAATAAAATTCTATAATGGAGTAAATAAATTAGCCGAATGCTCTATTAGGGTGACTGTTCTATTAGAGTATCTCGATCTCGCATTTGCTACACGGAGTTGGCTTTAGAATCATAACTCAGTGGTTTGTAATCTGATTCTTCTGTACTACTGCAAGGACTTTCTATGAAGATTATTGCAGCTATACACCGATTTTCAACTCATTGCTCTAAGCGGTTTGCCTAGTAGGCGTGAAAACTAATACTTTTTTTATTCATAAAAATCGATCGCGTAATTGTGACACAGGTTGGGTTTTGTGTCATATCTCTATGGTCTTTATCTCGATTCTTTTCAAACCACCAAAAGGCACTCCTATGATGGTTACTCCATCTACATAGCAATTTTCAACTCATTCCATGAAGCGGTTTACCCTGTAGGCGTGACAACAAATCGATCTTGTTTTACGCGAATAATCGGTCATAACTCCTAAACCATTCATCGGATTTGCACCAAATTTGATGCTAGGATTCGCTTTTGGAGTCCCTTTCTGTGTGCCAAATTTCATGGCGATCGGAGTACGCGTTTGCTTGTTATAGCAATTTTTGCAAGTGTACGAAAAGACGAAGAAGAAAAAAAAACGAAGAAAAAAAAACCAAACGTTGGCAGCTCGTATCTCGGAAATGGCTTGAGCGATTTCCTTCAAATTTGGAATGTAGACTCCCCTGGCTGGCGGGCAACTGTGTAGCAAATTTGGTTCCAATCGGATAAGTGATCACTGAGATACAAAGGTGTGAAAATGACGTTTTCGTTCTTCCTGTCAATATACTCACGGGTTAGGCGCGCCGGCTTCTTGGGCAGCACGACACACTACCGTGTGTCTTGATGTGACCGGATTTGTGAAAAGGTACCTTTTTCACACTCAAAATTTGACCCATTTTTTGAACTTTGAAGCTTTATAACTTCTTTATCATTGGATATAATTGAATGACATTTTCCATGCATGCAGCTAAAGTATTTAGCTACAGTTTGGTACTAAGAGCAAGTTAATCAGTGTAAGGAGTCAAGTGTTACATCATTTTGTTTGCTGGTATGTAAAAGGTGTGGAAAAGGTACCTTTTTGCAAATCCGGTCACATATATACTGTACATAACACGTGTGTAAAATGCGTTAGTCACCATAATGTTGGATATTAAAGTTGTGCAATAAATATACATAGTTAGTATAAGAATTATCTGACCAGGGTTTATTCTAGAATTTCACCTTTGGGTAGGCACCGGCCGATTATGCCGGCATAATTTAAAGCATAATAGGTGACCAAAAGCATCAAGCATAATGCCAGCATAATAGGGACGATATTTGAAAATTTAATTAAATGCACAATACGCGCACCTGAAAGAAAGTAAATATTTACTGTCAATAGTATTATTAGTGCATTTCATGTTTAAAAACACTTATTAAACTGTTTTTTTTGTTGATTATTCACACTTTGCTGAAATAAGATCGAGATACTCTAATAGAGCAGTCGCTTACTCTAATACAGCAGTCAGGAAAGGCTGATATACTCTAATAAAACAGTCAGTTCTAGAGCAAATCTTGATTTTTAAAGCATACTTTGAGCATAATAGGCTTAATTTTTGAGCAATGCTCAAAAGCATAATAGGTAAAAATTTGGGTATAATAGGCTTGTAGCCTACCTTTGGGGAGAAATCAGGAATTCGGTGGGTGACCAGACGAAGTGTAGTTATATGATAGTTAGCTACACTTGTTCCAAGTTAATAAATCATGTAAAGCAACTAATTAACTAGTCGCTTGACTGTAGCTAGTTGAGTCTGTCTCATGAGTGTTGACTTTTGTGATTGGCATTAGATGAAGCCAGACACTAAGGAAGGTAGAGCTATGATAGATATAAATGTGTCATCTAGGTCAACCATGTGCTCCTCATCTACACAATTCTAGATCTATTAGTAGTGTACTGCAAATTTAGCTGCAGCTGACGATGCCAAAAGGTGCTGCAATGTAATAAAAATCTGGGTGGGTGTCTTCCAAGAAAAATTATTATGCAGTGGAACCTCTGGACCCCACTTGTCTGGATTTAACCAAACTACCAAAATGACTACTCTATTAGGGTAGTGACTGTTCTATTAGGATAGTTGAAATTTTAAAAATGTTCTTTATGGTATTTTAAGATTATACGTATGTACCAGGGGCGGTGGAGCAGTCCAAAGAGTGAGGGAGCCAGGCCAGCTGTAAGTTGAAGACCAAAAAAAAGGTCACAGCCTGCTGACAATAGCTGCTCTCCACCAATTATACGTATCTCCTTATTTATAACTACACATATGTAGCTAAGTAACTTGCTACACTGCTTCTCTGAATACTGTGCGTGGCTGCTCTATTAGAGTATCCAGATCCTGACTGTTCTATTAGAGTATCTCGATCTTTTCTTGCAAACAGTGTCCCATAAAAGTGTGAGGCCATGGCCCCCCGGCTACCCTGTCTCCACCGCCTATGGTATGTGCACAGTTTCAGAAATAGAGTTATCAGACTTATGGATCACCCCTGGGGTTCGGATAACTGAGGTTCCACTGTAATTAGGCTGTCTGAGATGCATGTCAGGTTATTTTCATATCATTAGCTATAGAGCTATTTTAAAAACAAGGAAATTTTTTTTCTGATATTGAATCTGAGGTTATTTTTCAGGTTGTGCATACTATTTCAAAAGCAAACTGGCTTAAGCAATCATCAAAGTATTTTTTTTTAATATTGTGTATATATGCAGTATGAAAATTTTTGTATTAAGCTGTCTGAGATTGAATCTGAGGACATTTCTGTTGATTTTGGCAACTACGAGCAAGTTTAGGGAAATTACAAGTTCAACTGAAGTAGTATGTACAGTGTAGTTGCCACTCACAATTTAAGAGGGGGAGTCTGATATTTTAGGGAGGGGATCCTCCCCCCAGAATAAACGCTGTGTCTGACTGTAAGCTGTTACCTATACAGTGCGATATGAATACAGTCATTATCAATCAATAAAGTTCATTTTATGTGGTATTGTGGTGGATTCTTCCTTGCAAAAATTAACCTATTAGAGCTCATCATGTCAGTGGCTAAAATTGAATCACCCAGTTTTGCGACTTACTGGACAAAATATTCCACAAAGTTTTCTGCTAACAATCAAACCTAATTTGCCTTCAAAGTGATTATGAAATGCTCCAAACAGTTTCTACAATGATTTATTAGATTTTCTTTTGGTTATTTGACTGACGGAACTATATATTCTTTTGGACAAATAAAGCTCCAGATGTGAAGTAGAGCCTGAGAAATGAATTATGCTGTACACCAGAGGAGGTATACAATGTGTTGATTGTGTGGGCTTACCTTAGTGCACCTTGCTATGTCCTGTTTCTTTTTCTACCAGGCCAAAAGTGTTGATTTAATGATTTGCAGGTAGCATGACAATAGTTTTGGTGGTTGGCTAGCTACCTATAGTAGGTTCACGTTGAGCTGAATCCTCAAAAACATTTAATAACTCATGGATGCAATTACACACAATCTCGAAATTTGGCTCATTTGTAGTACTGCTTGACCCACTAAAAATATTTCAAAATCTTTTTGTTCAAATGTTTGACATAATATTTACAGCCAATCAAAATTTTCACAATACATTTCCTATGGGGAAGCCATATAAGTACAGTGTCCATTACAGCCCTTTCCCGATCTTGTAATGGAGCCAAACCATATGTGTCTGTTGTTGGCACCTTTGCTGTTACTAATAATAATCTGGTTGGCTGAAATGTTAACTCTGGTGAGAAAAAATCCACTTTTAGTTTTTAGCTGTTTTTCAGGATTCAGCTCAACGTGAACATCCTATAAGAGAGTGATCAAAATTTCCCATAATGCTGCTTACAGTTTTGGTGATAAGATTATTACATTCTTTGTGTACTGTTCTCTAACAACAGTGTATGTAGTTAGCAGAGTACGGCTGAAACAAAGAAAAGTATTGAATATTTTATGTGATGTGCATTAATTATTCTCATAATTCCAGACCCTTTTTTCTTTTGATGTGCATGATAATAATGAAATGCAACAAAAAGAAAAATTGGGATCAAATTGGGATCAAATTTCAGTAGAGATCAAAGCAATAAAATACTGAAGACATCAATTCAAATTTAGCAACAACTAAAATCGTGACTACACACTGGACAACTTTTATGTATGAAGTATGGAACTACTGTAGCTGCTGGTAAATGCAACCTCCCTATTTCAATACGTTTGATTGCTTTTCTTTATAGTTTAGTTTGTCTAATAGGCAAAACTTATTTAGTTTGTGAAAGCCATCTTCTTGTTTAAAGGTGTCGTCTCTCATTGAATGTACTTCCCTTTTTTCACAATGTATATATACCAATTGTTTGTCATTAACGTGTGTTGTAATTCACATTGTACATGCAGTGACTGTAGCTGAGTGTCCAACCTGCAGTTGTGAATCACCACCAGAGGCAACATGTGATGACTCCAGTGTAAATGCTGTTTTTATTGTATTATTTGTTATTGCTGTTGTGCTCAATGTTGTCCTAATTGTTGTGATAATCTACCTGGTTGTGAGACTGAAAAAATCCAGCTACTCACCAAACATGTAAGTTGTCACCATTATGATTAGAGTAGTTGTAATGTTGTATGACAGAACTGGTCATGTTTATGATGCAGTAGAATTACGGTCAAAAGATGATAAAACATTTTCCTCATCTGATGCTGAATATGAGATACCATCAACTGGTAGTATGGATGCAAAGCCAAAAGGAGGAAAAGTTGATGCTGTGAAACTTCAAGCAAACCCTGCCTATCAAGTTACCAATTACAATAAGCCATAAATAATAACAACCAGATACACTGTATGTGTCTCGTTAATTTTATATTGTCTCCTTTATATTTTTGTTATGATCATGCAGTAGTAGACAAGCATACTTAGCATACCACAAGAAATAAAAACAATTATGTGTTTTTTTATTTATATATAGTGGAGTGTAGCTACAGCTACAACCATAACTGAAGTTTAAATGCAAAAAGCTGAAACTTTGTGATTACAAGTAGGTACTTCCGGCTGCAAACATCTACCCATTAAAAGATTTAAAACAACTGGTATCATGTTAAAATATGCCATAATTTGCCTTTTTCATATGCAAAACTTGCACTAAAATTTCTTACACCCAAATTTTTTGTATAACATCAAACTACTCTAATAGAGCAGTCATTCACGTAAAACATACGAAAATATTTTTACACAAAAATTTCATCACGAAATTGTTGCACAAAAATAGAGCACATTACTGGTCAGCTGAATAACATCTTGTTATGTTTAGTTATTACCCAATGAGTTAAACATCTGAGTGCTACCGGATGATCGCATGGCCGTTGAGCAGTAACTGCAAGAGGATTGCATGATGCAAAAACTCCTAGTCCATTTGTCAGATGTAAACATCTCATTTATTTATCATTATTAATTTTGCAGTTAGGAGCTAATGTTGTTTGCTATAAAGTTTAATGATTCATTTGGTTGAAGTACATTTTTACTTGAGTATTAGCTATATTGTTATCAAATTCTAGTAATGCTATTGTGTCATTTTCGGTTTGAGGGATCATTAACCAAGAATCAAACTATATTATTGTAATGCACTCTTACATGATTCACAAGCTTCACATTCAGCAGCTACACAGGAGGTTTGTAGATATGAAAGGAGGTTGACCAAGACAGATAATTGAATGATTTAGGAGAAAGCTAGCTAAGTTTAGGATGCAGTTCACCAAAAGTTGTATTTATAATTTGCTTGATTCAAAATTCAGTATAAATTTAATATTGAACAGTTTATGGCTCCCAATGCATTTTCTAATGGTTTTATTTTGTCAGGTTCGGAATTTAAGCGTGATATGATTGGTAATTTTAATGCACCATATAATATGAAATAGTATGAATCAAGTATAACTGTTACTTTATACAATTTTTTCTCTGATCTGCTCAATTCTTGTGAAATTTGAGACATCATTATTGTTTTAATTTTGATGACGTCTCCAATTTCACAAGAATTGATTCATAGCTGAAGTGTAATTATAATAAATTCAACTTTAGCATAATCAGTAATTAATTAGCTAGTAGAAAAGTTTTTTGTCTCACCATAAGGGCTTTGCAGCATTATACATGAAATCAAAAAAAAAAAAACATGCATGCAGACTTGGCTGTGTATATATAGCTAGTGATTTCGAGAAGGCTTGGTACGATATTAATGCAATGGTAACATAGCAACGTGAAAGTCATTTTGGCTGATGACCAATAATTAGCAATGTTTTTCTTTAACACTAATTGTATAGGTCATTTAACTGCTTTATTGGAATTTTCTACTGTTTTTAATAGTCTTATACGTACCACTCTATTATGTTGGCGTAATTAATTTTGAGTATGATACCTAAGCAGTCTTTGCAATTGAATAATGCTAGCATAATAGGTAAAATTAGAAGCATAAATTAGGTTGGTGCACGTGTCTAACCAATCTTGTCTTGTGAAAGTGCTGGCAGCTAAATTAGGCCATGACAACTTACTTTCATAGGCCCAGCTGACCCACCTTTTTCAATGATTAAAATATTAAAATAATTGCTACCTGAAACATAACATTTCCATATGGTTAAAAGTAAGATATTATCTTTGGAGAAAATAATGTGATGTACTACTTAATTAATTTACTATTATACTGTAGGAATCAAGACACACGATAGTGTGTCGTGCGGCCCAAGAAGCCGGCGCGCCACACCGTGAGTATATTTACAGGAAAGTAAACGCGATTTTCACACCTTTGTAGCTCCGTGATTCCTTATCCGATTGAAACCAAAGTTGCTACAGAAGTGCCGGCTAGGTAGGGGAGTCCACATTCCAAATTTGGAGAAAATCGCTCCATCCATTTCCGAGATACGAGCGGCCAAAGTTTGGTTGTTTTTTTCTTCGTTTTATTCTTCTACTTCTTTTCGCACACTTTTGCAAAATCCACAATAAAACACGAATTCGTGCTCCAATTGGGAAGAAATTTGGCACACTTAAAGGGCTCATTAAGGCGAATCTCAGTACCAAGTTTGGTAGGAATCCGATGAACATTCACGGAGTTATGACCGATTATTTGCGTAAAATAAGGTCGAAGGTCTGTCACGCCCACAGAGTAAACCGCTTGAAGGAATGAGCTAAAAATTGCTATGTAGATGGAGTAACTATCGTTAGGCATGAGGCTATTATGCTCCAAAAATTGAGCATTATGCTTTTGAGCAGTGCTCAAAAAATCACCTATTATGCTTTTGAGAATTGCCCATTATTCCCAAAATTATGCCACCATAATTGGCTAATAATGACAGTTTATTCCTGTATCAGCCCATTTTCATTGATGTTTAAGCTTCAAATAGTCTTGAATTTTTAGCTGGTCGCTGTATTAGAGTATTTCATATCAATGTGACTGCTTTATTAGAGTAAATAATATTCGGTGACTGTTCTATTAGAGTTTCTGACTGCTCTATTAGAGTATCTCGATCTTTTTTAACGGAATTATGCAATCTGCAGATTTTCCTACTGTTAAAGCTTTATAATCACCTAAAAATGCTAGCATAATTCCTGATTCCCACACATACCTATTATGCTGGCATAATCGCCGCATCCCTAACTATCGTAGGAGTGCTTTTTTGTGGTTTGAAAGGAATCCAGTTAAAGACCATCGAGATATAACACAAAACCCAACCTGTGTCACAATTACGCGATCGATTTTTATGAATAAAAACTAATAGTTTTCACGCCTACCAGGCAAACCGCTTAGAGCAGTCAGCTGAAAATCGGTGTGTGGCTGGAATAATTGTCATAGAAACTCCTTGCATTTGTACAGAAGAATCGGATTACAAACCACTGAGTTACGATTCCAAAGCCAACTCCGTGTAGCATATGCGAGATCGAGATATTCTAATAGAACAGTCACCCTAATAGAGCATTCAGCTATACGTTTATAACTTACTCCATTATAGAATTATATTACATTGCAAGTTATTCTGTAGGGAGTTCAGCTACATACAGTTAATCTTATAGCCAATTCAGCTACAAGCAAGTCACCCTGTAGAGAATTCAGCTACAAATATGTTGCAGAACATTATAAGTCACACTGAAGAGAATTCAGCTAAAAACAAGTCACCTTGTAGAGAGTTCAGCTGCAAACATATCATCTCGTAGAGAGTGCAGCTATGAACAGATCACCCTGTAGAGAGTTAAGCTAGAAAAAGTCATCCTGTAGAGAGATCAGCTAGAAGGATCACCTTGTAGAGAGTTCAACCACAAACAAATCACCCTGCAGATAGTTCAGCTACAAACAAGTCACCCTATAGAGAGATCAGCTAGAAGAAGTTACCTTGTACATACAAAGAAACCATCATATAAAGAGTTCAGCTGCAAACAAATCACCCTGTAGAAAGTTCAGCTACAGATCACCCTGTAGAGAGATCAGCTAGAAGAAATCACCTTGTAGAGAGTTCAGCTACAAAGAAACCACCATGTAAAGAGTCCAGCTGCAAACAAATCTTCTGTAGAGAGTTCAGCCAGAAACAAGTTCACCCTGTAGAGAGATCAGCTAGAAACAAGTCACCCTGTAGAGAGAGCAGCTACAAAGAAACCATCCTGTAGAGAGTTCAATTACAAACAGATAACTCTATAGAGACTTCAGCTAGAAACAAGTCACCGTGTAGAGAGATCAGCTAGAAACAAGTCATCCAGAGATCAGCTAGAAACAAGTCACCTTGTAGAGAGATCAGCTACAAAGAAACCATCCTGTAGAGAGATCAATTGCAAACAGAAAACCCTATAGAGAGTTCAGCTAGAATCAAGTCACCGTGTAGAGAGATCAGCTAGAAACAAGTCATCCTGTAGAGAGATCAGCTAGGAACAAGTCACCCTGTAGAGAGATCAGCTACAAAGAAACCATCCTGTAGAGAGTTCAATTGCAAACAGAAATTCCTATAGAGGAAAGTTCAGCTAGAAACAAGTCACCCTGTAGAGAGATCATCTACAAAGAAACCATATTGTAGAGAGTTCAGCTACAAACAAGTTACACTACAGTGAGATCAGTTTGAAACAAGAGATTTCAGCTACAAACAAATAAACCTGTAAAGAGTTCAGCTATGAATAGATCACCCTATAGAGAGTTAAGCTAGAAACAAGTTACCCTATAGAGAGATCTGCTAGAAACAAGTCACCATGTAGAGATTTCAGCAACAAACAGATTATCCTGTAGATAGTTCAGCTAGATACAAGTCACCCTATAGAGAGATCAGCTCGAGGAAGTCACCTTGTAGAGAGATCAGCTAGAAACAAGTCACTTTGTAGAGAGTTCAGTGACAAAGAAACCATCCTGTAGAGAGATCAGCTAGAAGCAAATCACCTTGTAGAGAGTTCAGCTACAAACAAATCACCCTATAGATAGATCAGCTAGAAACTAGACACTATATAGGGAATTCAGTTACAAGCAAATCACCCTGTAGAGAGTTTGGCTACAAACAAATCAACCTGTAGAGAGATCAGCTAGAGGAGGTCACCTTGTAGAGAGATCAGCTAGAAGCAAGGTACCTTGTAGAGAGTTCAGTGATAAAGAAACCATCCTGTAGAGAGATCAGCTACAAACAAAATACCTTGTAGAGACTTCAGCTACAAACAAATCAACCTGTAGAGATTTCAGTTACAAACAAATCACCCATTGTAGAGAGATCAGCTACAACCAAATCACCCTGTAGAGAGATCAGCTACAAACAAATCACCCTGTAGAGAGATCAGCTACAACCAAATCACCCTGTAGAGAGATCAGCTAAAAACACATCACCCTGTAGAGAGTTCAGCTACAAACAAATCACCTTGTAGAGAGTTAGGCTATACAAACAAATTACCTTGTGGAGAAATCAGCTACAAACAAATCACCTTGCTAAGAGTTCACTTACAAACAAATCTACCTGTAGAGATATCAGTTACAAACAAATCACCCACTGTAGGGAGATCAGATTACCCTGTAGAGAGTTCAGCTACAAACAAATCACCCTGTGGAAAGTTCAGGTGTACAAAAGTCACCCTGTAGATAGTTTTGATACAAACAAATCACCCTGTAGAGAGTTCAGCAAGATAAACGTCACCCTACAGAGAGATCAGGCCACCCTGTAGAGAGGTCAGCTAGACGAAGTCATCTTGTAGAGAGTTCAGCTACAAAGAACAGAGAGTTCAGCTAGAAACAAGTGACCCTATAGACAGATCAGCTACAAACAAATCACTTTGTAGAGATTTCAGCTACAAACAGATCATCCTGTAGATAGTTCAGCTATAGATACACAGGGGCTGATCCAGGGGGGGTGGATAGGGTGGCTAGCCACCCCTCTGAGGGTGGCTAATGATTAGTATCCATTACCCTGTTATTTTGTTTTAATCCTTTTTTATATCTTTCTTTTCTGTACTGTTTGCTTGTACATACATAGCCATATACATTATGTAATTTTTCATTCTTGCATGCACATGTATTATAGTCTTTTACAAAACCAAGGTAATCAAGTCTAATCATACAGAATAGAAGGACCACACATTTTCCTTGGGTGTTTTCTTTTGAACGCTTCACAAATATTATCAATATTTAGTGGAATGTCAAAGCTATGAATTGCCAAAGCTCCTAGCCACTCCCCTCTAAATAATCCTGGATCAGCGCCTGATACAAGTCACCCTGTAGTAGCAGAAGTCACCTTGTAGAGACCAGCTACAAAGAAACCATCCTGTAGAGAGTTCAACTACAAACAAAATCACCCTGTAGAGAGTTCATCTATGAACAGGTCACCTGTAGAGAGTTCAGCTATACAAGTCACCCTGTAAAGAGATCAGCTAGAAGAAGTCACCATCTAGAGAGATCAGCTAGAAGCAAGTCACCTTGTACAGAGTTCAGCTACAAAGAAACCATCCTGTAGAGAGTTCAGCTACAAACAAATCACCCTGTAGAGTGTTCAGCTAGATAAAAGTCACTGTACAGAGAGATCAGGTCACCCTATAGAGAGATCAGCTAGAAGAAGTCACCTTGTAGAGAGTTCAGCTACAAATTAACACACTCTGTAGAGAGTTCAGCTAGAAACATGTTACTCTATATAGAGATCAGCTAGAAACAAGTCACCCTGTAGAGATTTCAGTTACAAACAGATCATCCTGTAGATAATTCAGCTAGATACAAGTCACATTGTAGAGAGATCAGCGAGAGGAAGTCATCTTGTAGAGAGATAAGCTAAAACAAGTCATCTTGTAGAGCGTTCAGCTCCAAAGAACCCACTCTGTAGAAAGTTCAGCTACAAACAAGTTACCCTATATAGAGATTAGCTAGAAAGAAGCCTGTAGAAAGCTCGGCTACAATCAAATTACCTTGCAGAGAGTTCAGTTACAAACAAACCACTTTATAGAGAGATGAACTAGAAACAAGTCACCTTGTAGAGAGGTCAGCTACAAAGAAACCATCCTGTAGTTCAGCTACATTTCAAGTCACCCAGTAGAGAGATCAGGTGCAAAGAAATTATCCTGTGGGGAATAATTGGCATTTAATAAATATATGTATAAATAATTTGTATAATTATAGAATCAAAAATAGTTGAAGCATTAAAAATCGTCTTTAAGTTTTTTTCTTCTTCCTGTGGCAAAAAAAAAACAGATGGGTTAAAAAAACTACAAAGCCAGCTATAGGCCGGCTTTGCAATATTTAAATACAAAAAGAAGTGATATCTAATCAAAAACAGCCAGGCTGTAAAAAAAGGTGCGGCCCCCAAAATAGCCATGATGAAAAAAGATGTCCTAGGAGGCAACGCAATTCACCTGAATCGTCGTAATTAAAAATTTTGCCATTAACCTACCATCACAACCATTTCTTGGCCGCCACCTTGGATTTCACATCTTTTTTCACCATGGCTATTTTGGGGGCCGCACCTTTTTTTACAGCTTGGCTGTTTTTGATTAGATTCAAAATAGCTGGATAAACTTTACCTGGCTTACCATCGAAGAATAATGCATGAATGTGACTGGTTCTGAGAAAATATTGGTCATATATATCACTTGTGACAGCAGGTTTGATTTTTCACCCCAGACATGAATGTCAATAACATATTAATCAGCCAGAGTTAATTATACCAATAGCTGGTTGACCCTATGGTGAGTCATCTGTGTGGTCTGAGGCCTTTATGGAATTGGGATGATTGTGTGCATTTATTTATAACCATAATTATGGTGTATAACTCTGTGGTGTTGGATAAAGTCCTAAGACCCGTACTGTAAATTTCATTTCATTTTAACCAGTTTTGAGCTTTAAATAGTTTATGCCAGACATTAATATTGCTATACTCATTTCTCATGCATTTGAAAGCACCCTAGCTTTGCCCTATCCACATGCAGTGACTCACCACCCCGATTGGAACTCTCCTAATATTCTTCAACTTGAGTCTTTACTTGACTTCACAACAATTCTATCTGGGAAACTGGCCATGGACTGTTGAATTCTCAGGAGTTCCTATAAAATGTACATATGCGAGTATTTGGAATATATGTAACTTTTAACCACTGGCAAGTGATACCCTCTGAATACTTGAAATCAGCATTATTTTATCACCTCTAGCAAATAGGTGATAAGACCAGACTCCCCAATGACATCATGCACAAATATTCTGTACAAAGTACAGGAATTATTATATCATATTATAGTTTTACCAGAACATAATATTTTACTTACAACAAGGATTAATTGAAGTTTCTGTATAATTATGGTAAGCTATATAAAGCAATAATAATAATATTGTACGCACCTTACCAATGTAATCTATTATAGAACTAAGTGAATAGCAACCAAGCTTGTTTTTTGTGACTTTGATATAGTCTAATACAACAGTCATGTCAGATCATGTGTCTTCGCAGGGTAGAAGTTATACTATAATATTATTATAATCAGTTTGCCTAAAATAAATACTCTATGCTTCAAGCACCTACATACAGGTAGCCAGCATAATTGGCAGGCGCATACCAACATAAAGTTCTAGAATTTTGATATAGTGACTGGTTTGTCTTTAATCACAGTGAGGCTATTCTCCACCATTACAGTATGATCAAGGGAATATGGGTAATTATTTTCTGTGAAAAGTTCTTGATGGAAAGTTGGTTGAACCATTAGCTATGTAGTGACCTTCATCAGGTGTTGGACTAGCAAGCTTGGCATTCATTAGGATGTTGAGATCTTTCTCCCTATACACTGAAACAAAGTGACTGTCAATTTCTTGGTGGGCATGTCTGCTCCACCAGTTGGGTTAGTACCTGAAGTATCTGTAGTGATGAAAATCATATGATTGAATAACTAATTGAGACAGTGATGGTTACTTGCATTAGAATAAAGGTTTTGATTACAGAAGAAATTGACCACCTTGGGTTACCATTAAGTCTGACATAGGATTTGCTGGAGCCGAGGCAGTGTATATTATTACATTACTGTTATAATTATACAGGTCTGTTTATGGGTTAGCTGGTTAGCAAATAAAATTGGTGATAATCCACTATTCCCAGTTAAGAGGAAGATGGCTTGTGGGCCTATCTGGACATGCCTGAAAAAAGTTGGAATGCTGTTAATTCTTGCAACCAAGGGGAGGAAATTCTGGTGGGAATCTATGTATACTGCTTATATCATGCACTGAGGATTTGTTCTCTACAAGTTTTAAATAATTTATATACAACGAAATTTAATTTTAATTAGCCTCATCTGATTCAGCTGTGTTCTATATTCACTCTTGCTGCATTCTTAAGTAATTCTATAATTGGCTGGTAATTTGGCTGCCTTTTTTAATAGTCAGTACATGGATAAAAAAGATGGCCAAATTACCAGCCAACTATAGAATTAAAAGAAATTACTTAAGGATGCAGAAAGAGTGAATATACAACATAGCTGAATGATAAAGGTTCAATGTTTAAATTTTGAATTAGTTGTATATGAACATTCATTCTTGGCCGCTTCAGATATCAGCTGTTCCAATTGCCAGTTAGTTTTACTTCCATGTATATTATTGTACATGCACCTGCTTTACAGCCAAGGTGTTGTTGCATGGATTAAAACTTTAGTAATTGTAGGTAGTTGTATTCTTGGCCGCTCCAGATATCAGCTCTTTAAGTTACCAGTTATTATTCTGAACTGTTTTTTTTTTACATTGGGTTCCAGGTACTGGTACTGTAGTTTCTTGGATGCGCCTTTGTTACAGCGAAGGTGTTTTTGGGGTGGTTTTAATTAGCCTCATCTGATTCACTGTGCTAAAGTATGCATCCAGTGTGACATTAAACATTGTTCTGCTTAAAATGTTTTAGTATAATGCATGGTATAAAATTATACTGTAAGTTTATTTACGTAATAATATTATTTTAATTGCCGGACAATGTTACTACTATAATATATGTTTACGGAAACAGCTTAGAGTAACATACAAAATATCATTTTGTAAGCGGAATTAATAGGACCCCTAATCATGCTCAAATTTGAGTGTGGTTAAACATTCAGTTAATTAAGTAGCCAGTCACAAGCCGATACTGATCCAGATAATGTTCTGCAATAATATTGTATGATGATTATCTGGTCAAAGTGAAAGCCAAGACACTATACACTAGGGTGTAACACAATGTTTCAGATTATGATTGTTCACACCAGCTATGCAGGTTTGGCCTGCTTTAATTTATTAGTAACAAAGGACGGTTAACTGCCACTGTAATATGCGAGGTCTTGACTGTAGATGAACTATATTTATATGCATGCCTGAGCGTTACTAGCTGCGGGATACAATAATATTATTATATATAGCAACACTTCATTTAATGTCAAATCTAGTGTGGTAGGGGTCTACCATCCATAACAGACCCATGAATGCCATGAGTTGATAGCATACCACACTTTGTAGAAGTGGGTTAAAAATTTAACATTGTGATTATTGCTGAGCATAACTCAAGCAAATGCACCTCACCATAAAATTATGACAACTTTAATCCTCTTTTTGATATCTTCCAAAAACGGTTTTAAAATTACTTCCTGCTTTTACTGTAGCAACTTGTAATACATTGTGAATAATAAAAATTGACAGACTGCTATCTATGATTAGAGTGTTTGAAAATATTTCTACCTTATAACAGATAACAGAGATAGTGCTTTACTTCAGAGAATTGATTGATGCATACAGACATCTTTAGTTGTTGATCAGTTGCCTATCTAACCAATAAAATCCATACAACTGCAATTATATTCGTATGGTATTATGTGACAGTAAGCCTTTTCTATGTTGCATTGATTTTCTTTCATTATTGAAGGGAATTCAGTGCACATGGCAATAGCAAACCTTTCAAGTTTTCTTCAAGCAATTACTGTTCACTGTTAGAATAGCTGAATCCATGACCTGGTTGACTGCTTTGTTTTTAAATAATAATAATTGTTAACGTAAGTTATACCAGAAACAGTGGTACTACTGTATATTGCCATTTTTAGTGGTCAGCTAGTTGCTTATTCTGGTGACGAAATCCTTACAACTTACTAATTATGTGAAAGTTGTTACTGATTCAGAATCATCTAGTAATTGCCCCGAGCATTCGACTTTAGGGGACACATTTATTAGTTTCCCCAAACATTTGACTTTAGGGGATGCATTTAGTAGTTTCCCCAAGCATTTGACTTTAGGGGACGCATTTAGTAGTTTCCCCAAGCATTCTACTTTAGGGGACGCGAAAAGTGGCATTGGTGTTAGGATCAAGTTCAGCTTTGGTTTCTTCTTCACCTTTAGGTTAGATTTATACTGAGACTACTACTTGAGTAACATTTATAAGATAGAAAAGTAGTCGGTCCAATAGCCAGTACGGCTTATTGAACTGACTTCGGTTCAGTATTCACTGCCTAATTATATTCATAAACTCCAATGAGACAGGTATAACATATTTGGTTTCTTAAATGCCATTCATTATTAAAGTAAGTTCATTATTGGTCCATAAATATAGCACATTACTATACAGACATACTGGCTATACATACAAGGTTTTCTGCATACCATGAAGACTGCATTTACATACTCTAATAGGGCATTCACTCAAGTTGCAAAATTTTTATTATGATTGAAAATTCTGATAATTTAATGCATGGCCATAATTATATGCAACTGGTTGATTGATAATACTTGAAAATCAATATTTTGGTTGCAACAGAGTAGGACAACTCCCCTAATGCCACTCTTGCTATAATCCCATTGCATTTCACTTGTGTCAATAACGATCCTCTTGTATAACTACCACCTCACTTTCCAACTGAAAAGGATTGGTTATAAAAGTCAATGTACTTCTTGCAAATTGATCAATGAAAATACATACAGTAGCTCAGTATGCCATTTTACATCATCAATATTGTGGTCTTATTGCAACTAAACTTGCATAAACATTCTTTGACTGTATTATAACCTGACCTTTTAGCATGCTATGGGCCAACAAAAAATATTACACTGCCTCCCACAGTATTATAAACTGACAGGTAAAATTTGGAGCTGATGGCCGGCATACTTCTCTACGTGACGTGCCATATTTTTCTTGAGTACACCTGACTATGTTGTGAATGCAGATTCAGTGAGTAGTTTTAAACCTTTGTTGGGATCTATATTGAGTTGCAATCCTTTAAACTGGATTTGTGTGGAGACCTGAAAACCGCTTATAGTTACATATCTGCAAACACTGAAAACTTTGAAACTTAGCAGGTCCAAAACATACTCTTGAAACATATACTGCATTATAGTTGAATAATAAAGGATATAGAGTTGTACCTATTTCCACTTTTTTTGGCTAAACCGATATCCGATATTTTTTTACCAATAGATAATAGCCAATTGTACTGCAGGTCTCTACATGTTACACTTGTGCATGCTCCACTAAAAGTACAAGCCAATGCTATGGGATTGTGCACTTATCTCAACTCAAAGTTGCTAGTCAGACAAGTGGGCTAGGGCTCCAACCATCACTATTTATTAATGTGGTCAAAACATAAACAAATTACCTAAGTACATGCCAGAGCTTTGACACCAGCCCTCCAGTGGTACTGCAGCTGCTGAAGCTGAATAGACTAATAATCTGCTGGCCACAGCGCATTACAACCGATTTCCAATTATGATAAAAACAGCTATTGCCTAATTATCGGCTTCTACCAATTACCAATCCGATAATCGGTACAACTCTAATAAAGGATACAGTAAGAATACTAATAACTTACTACAAAATTTTCGACTTATTACAAAAGTATAACCAAAGCTGCTATCTGTGCAATATCTGTGCCTAACCAAATCTACTACAACTGTACTGATACCAAACTGGGATAGCAGCTCTGTAGGTTACTACTAGACCACTCAGGTATTGAAGCAGCAACTGAAGTAAGATGAAAGAGGAGCACTTGATCATATATATGAACAGCATTCAGCCATGCAGTCATTTGAGCAGCAGCTAGCAGCAGCAAGGGCCAGCAGCATCAATAGCAGCAGTCAGCAGTATAACACTGTAGCAGTAGCAGCAGCAGCAGCAGCAGCAGCAGCAGCAGCAGCAGCAGCAGCAGCAGCAGCAGCAGCAGCAGCAGCAGCAGCAGCAGCAGCAGCAGCAGCAGCAGCAGCAGCAGCAGCAGCAGCAGCAGCAGCAGCAGCAGCAGCAGCAACACAAACCTCAACTACACCAGCACTATTACTCAGCCAGTCATGTGAGCAGCAGTACATGGAAGCACTAATAGCGAGTAGTAACAATAATTATACTGTAGCATATCTATGCATGGCAGAGTAACTCACGGTAGTAGCTAGCTAGTACTGAGCTGCACTGAGCGGAACTAGAGTAGTAGCTATAGCTAAGCTACCAGCTCCAAAAGGCAAATGTGATCAGCTGCAGGTAGCTACTGTTCACGTGCTCTTTGAATGTGTTTCACCTAAAGAAATGAATGATCTTGATGCACGATAGTGTGCATGCCTACACGTGTACTTACACTCTAATTAAGGCACATTTTGATTCAGTTTTCAGGCTAGCTAAGCTCCTCCCACGTTGCTAGCTACAGGGACAACGAACGAATGGCTTGGAAAGTGATATTGTGTCACCTGATACTGGGGCTACTGGCATGGTTTAATTGTGAGTGGTCTTATACTACGTGTGTATTGTTGTGCGCCAGTCTGTTGTAAACCATGGCCATGCGCGTTCCTATACACTTAAGGTCATCCGAGACCGTCATCTCATACGTTACAATGGTTACTATTGATCGAGTTAGTCTGTCGCCGTCCATGACAGACAGAAAATCCAGTGAAGGCAGCCCAAATAGGTCGGGTCTGCCTCATACGCAGTGTTGCCAGATGATTTGCTCCAAATGTTCATGTGGAAAAATAAATTTGTTCATAAATAAGTTCATAAATCCATAGTCACTTTCCAAAAACTACTCCACACATTATAAATAGGTGGACCTGTGGGTTAGTAGGGCATTGAATAGCAAAAAAAAAAAAGGTCGCCACCTAAAACCAAAAGTTCTTAGATTATTCCAGGTTCACAAAAAGTTCATAGATTATTTCAGGTTCACAAACAAGACAAAAAGTTCATAAATCTATTAACTTTATTCACAACATGGCAACACTGCTCATACGCGTATGGGCCATCCCATACACACAAATCGGTATTCATGTATGTATTGTGGAATGTATGATTATTATTATTATTGATTATTACTGAGCAGTCAGCCCTGCTGGTGTGCTCATATTTACCCAAACACATACAACACAATTACAATGTGTAGTCCAGCTCTAAAAATGTCAGCATCTGCAACTTCAATGAGATCTACTGGTAATGTGTTCCAATCATTAATTGTGACCGGATTTCATATAACAAGGCTTCCACGCACACAAAATCAAACTTACGTTTTTACCAGAAATGGATTGCTGGTCTAATACACTATCATATTTCACCTGTACTTCCTTTAGGACTGGCAAGTCTGGTTTCTGTAGCAGCTTTCTTCCGACCCTGTCAAAGCCACGAGTGGGAGATTGGCGCCATTAAATGGCCATGGCTTTGTGATAATGGTGTGTAGTAAGCTGGGACTTCACAGAGAGCTTGCCAATGGTGTTCTCAGTCAATTTGGAGTGATTTGAGGGCCATGGAGGGCCATGGAGAGCCCAAACTTGGCCTCTGGATTCCAGTCGTCTTCTTACTTCATTTTATACCCCTATATTAAGCCCACCCTCCCACCCTATTACTACCACCTGTGATATTATTACCCGCTCGAAAAAAGCTGCCCAAAACGGCAAATTTTGGATATCAGAAATGTATATACCCACTCAGTGATAGCTAGTAAATAGATGAATAATTGGTGCACGATTTGTTTGCACAGCTGTAGGCACTGGGAAGTTATTACACAATGATTCCTTAAAAACGCCATATCTCCTAATGAAGCTTTGTGCGTCGAAGCCTTGTTTTGTCAAATTCAGTCACAATTGTTCTTGAAAAATAACTGTTTTGGTGTACTGTAGTAGATACGTATGGTAAGATGTAGAGCAGTGGATGGTACTGTCTCGTGGATCATGATGTTAGTAGGTAGTGTAGAAGAATTGTAAGTGATATCTGTTGGTAAAAAAAATTGTATACTGCTCATGAGCTGTTTATTTTTTGTTTTTATCTGCTTTACCAGTTTAATAGGCACTGGAAGGCGAAGACTGGAGGGAAAGCCTGTATGAAGTGTTTATCACGAGCCAAGGAACCTAAGTGAAAATCATTGACTAAAGTGAAACAGGACAAATACCTAGAAGGGGTTTGAAAAAATCCATCCCTAGCCTGAGCTGATTAATAGTGTGAATGCATGTCAGTGTCTTATCTTTCTGTCTTGTCTGATAGACATTACAGTATCCCCCATGCACCACAATGACGTTCAAGTAACCATGATAATTATCCTTTTCTACACTAGCCAATAGGGAGAGCACTCTATGTAATTTAAGCTCATGCGAGCTAATGACATCGCACAACTCTATTTTATGGGATGCATGTTACTAACTGTTAACTATTGTGTATACTGTATTTACTCAATTTGTGCCGCAGTGCGGTACGGTAAGTGCAGGTAATTCCAGACAGTGGCTAATTCTGTACACTTAGATTGTTCTCTTAGATTGTTCTCAACAATGGTAGAATCCCTGGGCCTATAATTTGGTTTACTAATGCAGTGTCTTATGGCCTATCTACAAACCAAAATTGAAACGAATCTGTTATTCCACCGTGAAGTTTGATACGGGTTTGTAGCATAATTATGGGTATTTTTGCTCAAAAACTTTGAAAATGTTAATCTAACCAGGCAGCCCAAGCTCATATTTTCGATTTTCAAAGAATTATAAGAAGATCCCCTTGGGTAATTGCAGAGCAAAATCCATGTAGCACAGGCTGAGTGGAAGTCAATTTTTCAGCAGTTATTCTATTGAAATACAACGAAAATATTCGTGAATTACATAAACCTTTTAAAATACGCACTACTGCTTCCTATCAAAGGGTATGAACTTTCTACTTGATTTATAAGCTCCAGATGAGTGGTACTTTAGTCTCTATACTTTTAAAGAGGATTGGTAACCTGTAGAAGGTGCTAGTTGTTTGTTATTCGAAATGTCCGGAATTAGCCACATGTTGCATTTTTGCACGTTGTTAAATTTCGGCTCATGACTCCTCAACAGTTGATTGTATCGAAACGAAAGTTGTACTTCACTATGTGATTATTAGGCAATCACACACATTTTCGTGCAATTATGGAATAATTGTACTCATAACAGCCAAAATTGCACTCAGCTTCGCCTCTTGCAATTTTGACTGTTACTCGTACAATTATTCCCTAATCGCACTCAAATGTGTGTGATTACATATACTAACCAAGCTCACCCCATGCATAGCAAATATGAATGGCCAACAGTACATTGATACCACAAACTCACACGATCAAACACGTGATCTTCAAAAATGAACAAAAACATTTCATTTACAAATTTTATGGGTCGGACGGGTCCGAGAAACAAGAAATTTAGTTGAAGTGGCCTAAGTTTAAAAAAGTAGTTGGCCATACACATAATACCAATGAAATCTAACCTCGGTTCCAGATGCATCATAAGATAGGTTTTAAAACAATTCCTAGAGTTTGTGCTAATTCGTAGTGTTAGAGTGATTTTATCAGAGTGTCCGGAAATACCCTAATTTACCTTACTCGAGGGGTCACCAATGCCCTCGCAAACTTCTAAATTGTGTACAAGAGTCCCAATATTTAAGTATTTCAACATGTATTTCTGCATTATTTCAATAAATATTTCATGTATTTATATGTATTTATAATTGGATTTCTCAGATGATGTACGACAGTCCCAAGACGTTAGCTACCCTCGACCTTACTATTCGAAGGTCTTCGTCCTTTTTTCTGAAAATACTTTTAATTGTACCAACCCTTGAATAGTACCGCACTATACTTTCGTAATTACTCTTTACTAGTGTTCCAATACCTTCAGTATTAATCTCCATCTTGATTTAAGGAAGGCATTGCCCTGGCAAAACTTAACCGGTGATATTAGTTAGTAAATTGACCACGTAGCAGGAGGCATGACATGGTTGTGCTACAAGGACTTGAGTGAAAGAAAGGTCTTGTATAGAAGAAGTAAGTAGCAATGTGTTGTGATTACCGGTTTTATAAAACTATAATGTAGAATAACTACAGTAGTGGCAGGTTTAAAATATTAGTAGCACACCTTCAAATAATACCGCAGTGCAGCACTATTCGAAGGGTTTTATCTTTATTATTGGGGGAAAAAAAAGTAATAGTACCCTTGGGGCACAAATCGAGTAAATACGGTATGTATTTGTACGATATGCATGCAGTGTATTTGGCACCATATAAAAAAAGCGTCATAGCCGAGCACCATCGATTTCAGCTAGGAGGGGTATAAAGTGATGCATGGAAGTGGTGACTCAATGTAACCTTGGATCTGCAGGTCCGGAGTGACTGTGCCCAGTGGGTGCACATAAACAACATTTTACAAATGTTTTTACTGTGGAAAAAATGTGGCTGAAAAGGTCTCGAACAAAAAGTACGGTGACCTAAAGTAGAATCCAACCAGCAACTCCTGACCATAAGTCTCATGCACTACCGCTTCGCTACTATCACTGCTTATGTAATATTAAGTTCTAGCTATAATAATTGAGGACAATGCAAGGGAAATGCAACTGTAAAGGCCTTCTAACTTTATTAACCTTCCCTAAAACACTAAATCAACTTCTAAACGCTTGCCTAACCTTTATCCTAACCCTAACATAATCCTAGGGGTGCTGTTCCTAATTCTAGGGGTGTTGCTCCTAATCCTAGGGGAACTTCTCCTAATCCTAAGGGCACTGCTCCTAATCCTAGGGGTGTTGTTCCTTATTACTGATGAAACAGAACACAACACCCTCTGGCAAGTAGAGTACACTCCCAGAACAGAATCCAAAATGTGACTTCCTACAGGAGTACATGGACATCAAGATTTCAGTTCGACCAGTTGGAGCTTATAGTCTTAAATTTCCATGGAAGAAGGTCCACATCTGCCACTAACATCCAAGCACAAGATTAACTCGATCAATGGCCTATCGGTTGGTAAGAACATCATAGATATATGTCAGAGAGCAGGAGGCAAGACGATTCATTCAGAAGGTGAATCATGACAGTGAACAGACTTCAGAGCACTATGGCATCCTGTGAGGAAGGAGTTGACTGCAGCTGTAGATAATCTCTTGACTCCCCCAGCCTGAATGACTGCATTCCTCTGATCCTCAATAACCTCTGTGGGCCGTGGCATACTCATTTGCTTTTGGTAGCACAACTTTGCCTTTTAATCTGATATATAAAAGGCATTTGTACATGTTCACCTAGCTGTTGAGGACAGAGACTTCACTTGTTCTCTATGACTCTCTGATTCATCTGATGTAAACAGTTTCTTTTTTACGTTTAGTTGTGTTGTTTAAAGCCACGTGCTCGCCATTTACGTTTATTGCTGCTCTCACCCACCATCTGACACGCAGAATAACCCAAATGTATCTTGAGACCTTATCTGTAACCTCTACATGGATAATGTGGTTTCCGGCTGCCATACTGAGACAGACTGTGTGGATTACTTTGTAACTTCAAGAGTAGTAATGGGTAGTGCCAGACCAAGACACACGGTAGTGTGTCGTGCGGCCCAAGAAGCCGGCGCGTAACACCCGTGAGTATATTGACAGGAAGAAAGAAAACGCAATTTTCGCACCTCCGTAGCTCTGTGCTGCCTTGATGAAACAAGACGATTTTTGCAGTGAACACTCCCTCCATCTTCAGCACTCCACATTCCAAATTTGAGCGAAATCGCTTCAAGCGTTCCCGAGATATGCGACTTCACAAATTGGCTTAGTTTCTTCGTTTTTTTTTTCTTCTTATTTTTCTTCCTCTTTTCGCACACTTACAAAAACTGCTATAAAACGCGAACGCCATATCCGATCGCCTTGACATTTGGCACACAGAAGGGGGGTATAAAGGTGCATCCCTGTACCAACTTTGGCTGGAATACGATAAACAGGCAAAGAGTTATGAGCGATTATTCACGAAAAATAACACCAATATGTTGTCACGCCTACAGGGTAAACCGCGTATGGGAAGAAGCTGAAAATCGGTGGGTGAATAGGTTAACTATTGAACCTCAAACCTTTTGTGGTTTGAAAGAAATCGAGCTAAAAACCAGGAAGATACAACGAAAAAACCAATAGTGTGTAACAATTATGCAATCGAGATAAGCTAATAAAAAATGACTGCTTGCTACGCCTACCAGGTAAACCGCTTGGGGTAATGCTTTGAAAATCGCTGTAATGATGGAGTTGTCATCTTAGAAAGGCTCTTCAATGGTGTAGAAGAATCAGACTTAAAGCCACGGAGTTATAACACGAAATCCAACTTGGTGTAGCAAGTGCGAGATCGAGATACTCTAATAGAGCAGTCATCCTAATAGAGCAGTCACCCTGAAGAGAATTCAAGAGATCTGTTAGAAACAAGTAACCTGTATAGAGATCAGCTACAAACAAGTCACCCTGTAGAGAGATCAGCCACAAACAATTCACCCTGTAGAGAGATCAGCTAGAAGAAGTTACCTTGTAGGGAATTCATGCAACTATAGAAAGAGATAATTCAGCTAGAAGAAATCACCTTGTAGAGTTCAGCTACAAAGAAACCACAATGTAGAGAGTTCAGCTACAAACAAATCGCCCTGTAGAGAGATCAGCTAGAAGAAGTTACCTTGTAGAGAGTTTAGCTACAAAGAAATCTCCCTGTAGAGAAATCAGCTAGGAGAAGTTTCCTTGTAGAGAGTTCAGTTACAAAGAAACCACCATGTAGAGAATTCATTTACAAACTAGTGACCCTGTAGAGACATCAGCTAGAAGAAGTTACCTTGTAAAGAGTTCAGCTACATAGACACCATTCTGTAAAGAGCTCAGCTGCAAACAAATCACCTGTACAGAATTCAGCTACAAACAAATCACCCTGTAGAGAGATCAGCTAGAAGAAGTTACCTTGTTGATAGTTCAGCTACAAACAAATCACCCTGTAGAGAGATCAGCTAGAAGAAGTTACCTTGTAGAGAGTTCAGCTACAAAGAAACCATCATGTGGAGAGTTCAGCTGCAAACAAATCATCTGTAGAGAGTTCAGCTACAAACCAATCTCCCTGTAGAGAGATCAGCTAGAAGAAGTTACCTTGTAGAGAGTTCAGTTACAAAGAAACCACCATGTAGAAAGTTCAGCTACAAACTAGTGACCTTGTGGAGACATCAGCTAGAAGAAGCTACCTTGTAGAGAGTTTAGCTACAAAGAAACCATTCTGTAAAGAGCTCAGCTGCAAACAAATCACCTGTACAGAATTCAGCTACAAACAAATCACCCTGTAGAAAGATCAGCTAGAAGAAGTCACCTTGTAGAGAGTTCAGCTACAAAGAAACCACCATGTAGGGAGTTCATATAGAAGAATTTACCTTGTAGAGAGTTCAGCTACAAAGAAACCATCATGAAGAGAGTTCAGCTGCAAACAAATCTCCCTGTAGAGAGTTTAGTTAGAAGAAGTTACCTTGTAGAGAGTTTAGCTACAAAGAAACCATTCTGTAAAGAGCTCAGCTGCAAACAAATCACCTGTACAGAATTCAGCTACAAACAAATCACCCTGTAGAGAGATCAGCTAGAAGAATTTACCTTGTAGAGAGTTCAGCTACAAAGAAACCATCATGAAGAGAGTTCAGCTGCAAACAAATCTCCCTGTAGAGAGTTTAGTTAGAAGAAGTTACCTTGTAGAGAGTTCAGCTACAAAGAAACCATTCTGTAAAGAGCTCAGCTGCAAACAAATCACCTGTACAGAATTCAGCTACAAACAAATCACCCTGTAGAGAGATCAGCTAGAAGAAGTTACCTTGTAGAGAGTTCAGCTACAAATTTAAAGAAACCATCATGTGGAGAGTTCAGCTGCAAACAAATCACCTGTAAAGAGTTCAGCTACAAAGAAACCATCATGAAGAGAGTTCAGCTGCAAACAAATCTCCCTGTAGAGAGTTCAGTTAGAAGAAGTTACCTTGTAGAGAGTTCAGCTACAAAGAAACCATCACGAAGAGAGTTCAGCTACAAACAAATCACCCTATAGAGAGATCAGCTAGAAGAAGCCACCTTGTAGAGAGTTCAGATACAAAGAAACCACCATATAGACAGTTCAGATGCAAACAAATCACCCTGTAGAAAAATCAGCTACAAACAAATCACCCTGTAGAAAGATCAGCTAGAAGAAGTCACCTTGTAGAGAGTTCAGCTACAAAGAAACCATCATGAAGAGAGTTCAGCTGCAAACAAATCTCCCTGTAGAGAGTTCAGTTAGAAGAAGTTACCTTGTAGAGAGTTCAGCTACTATAATAATCAGCTACAGTAAAAAGAAACCACCATGTAGAGAGTTTAGCTGCAAAGAAATCACCTTGTAGAAAATTCTGCCACAAACAATTGCCCTGTAGAAAGATCAGTTAGAAGAAGTTATCTTGTAGAGAGTTCAGCTACAAAGAAACCACCATGTAGAGAGTTCAGCTAGAAGAAATTGCCTTGTAGAGAGTTCAGCTACAAAGAAACCACCATCTATATAGTTCAGCTGCAAACAAATCACCTGTAGAAAGTTCAGCTACAAACAAATCTCCCTGTAGAGAGATCAGCTAGAAGAAATTACCTTGTAGAGAGTTCGGCTACAGTAAAAAGAAACCACCATGTAGAGAGTTCAGCTGCAAAGAAATCACCCTGTAGAAAATTCTGCCATAAACAAATAAAGAAGTAGAAGAAGAAAAAAACAAAGAAATTAAAACGAAATTTTGTTCGCTCGTATCTCGGAAATGGCTTGAGCGACTTTCTTCAAATTTGGTGTGTAGACTCCCCTAGCTGGCTGGCACCTCTCTAGCAAATGTGGTTCCAATCGGATAAGGGATCACAGAGCTACATAGGTGTGAAAATTGCATTTTCTTTCTTTCTGTTAATATACTCACGGGTGGCACGCCGGCTTCTTGGGCCGCACAACACACTACCGTGTGTCTTGATTATAATATGTGACCATATTATTTTTGGAAAACCATACATTTGGGCACATGAAAAATTTGTGTGAATGCTCAATTGAAAATTTCAGCAAATTTTTTAAAGTTAACTTTTTTGGATATTCTGATAAAGCAACTATTATGCCTTCTTGCAGTGAAATTTCACACCCATAGCTTCTTTATTCTAGGAGATATACTCAATTATATCAGACCATGTAGTAGTTTCACAATGCGTGCGACAGCAATTAACTTACGAAGTGGGTGATTTGTTCATTCCCAAAACCAAACATTTTCTTGTCTCTAGACAATAATACAAGTGATTTAGTTGAGGAAAAGCGCAAAGAACACATGATTAAACTTTCAAAGATCTCTTTTCATCCATTTTAGATTGTAAAAATGGAGATCTTTGTCAACAAAGTGATTTTTCATCAATTTGTCACACCTAATCACTATAATATATGCAATATTATAAACTGATAATGGAAAGTTAGTTTGTTATGTATTAGATAATAAATTAACTATATGTTTGGAATGCTTCATTGTATCATCACAAAAATTTCACACAAGGTAGATAACCACTCAGTGCTTCATTGTAGCTATAAAAAGAAAATTGGCCAATGTGCCCAAATGTATGGTTTTCCAAAATAGCAGGCCTTAATTTAATTTTTAAGGTGCTGAGGATAAATGTCCTTACATATTCACAAATGTACAGACATAGCGTCAAATTGTACAGACATAGCGTCAAATTGTACAGACATAGCGTCAAATTGTACAGACATGAGCTAGAGGAGCACTTTGTATAGACTGCTGGAATTGGAATAGGGAGTTTCCATTGAAAGTTTTGAGGTTAAACACAACTACATAGCTGCAATATATCACCAGACTGTGGTCATAACAGCTGCTGGTGATAGCAGTACACAAAGGGGAGGTGGCATTGGTAAATCCTTGGGTTGGGAAAATGTAGTATCTCCTAGCAACCAAGTGACAGTTATTGTTAGCACTACAAACAAACATGCACACATCAGCTTTTATGGTACCACCATTGGTTTTGCAAGGACATGGGTGTCCGCCCAAAACTAATTATGTGCAGACATTGTGCTATTTGTGCGGATTTTGTCCATTGACCACACGTTAATTTAAGGCCTGAATAGGGTCACATAATTATTATGAATTAGATAATGGTATGCATAAGATCTTTGGAAGATAGTGAGATCTTTAAGAGACCTACTCATGTCCTAAAATGGTTAGAGGCCTGCTGGCAGAAAGACCTCAAACATTGCACATCTCACTTATTTCCTATGTATATGGCAGGCTAATAGCCCGCAGTGGGTGGCCAGTCACCTAAACCAACACGAGTTCAACCTTTATAAGCATGTCTCAATTATGGGGAGGTAGAGACCAACATTGTAGCTACATTAATATTTGTTACAACTAGTCCAGAAAGAATTCTGTGTATCGCCCATCTGTTTTCTAGAGTGTTTTAAGCCTGTTACTACACTATACATCGACTTTAGAGATCCACCAATTATGCTCATTATTTTACCTATCATGTTATGCTGCACTGTTCAAAATTTGCCTATTATGCCTTAAATTAATGCTCAATATTTCCAATGCCTTACCTATTATTGATAAGTAAGATTTTATGATAATGTACAAGTGTTCGGCCTATTATGCTAGCATTATGCTCAATGCTTTCAGGCACCTATTATGTTCATTATTACGCCAGGCGGGTCCCTACCAAATATGTATATAAATGGATGCCTTGTAGAATGGTTATTTTGTGATGCCTGTATTGTGGGTTTGAAACTGTGCTTAGAATTCATACTACTGTGGCACCATAAGCAACAACTTGTAACAACTTGTCTCCACTCAAGCCACATTTTGTACACGTTCTACACAGATGTGTGACACTAGGGTACTGGCAACAACTCCTCACTGAATTACTTTGTTGATTGGCATTGTCCTTACTATCACTGCCTTCCCACTGTGATCCACAAATAACTTTAGATAGCAGCAATGAAGTGCAAGCTTTGATTTCTTCAGTTTTTCAGCAAAAGCATACTAAATAACATTTCATATACTTATCCCACCATCAAAACTGTGCAGGGGTTTATTATTAGAATAAATAACCACAAACTCTTTGAACTGCTTAACCATCAAAGGCATTTGTGGTCAGGGCTTATATCACGATATAGCCCTAACCACAGGATAATATCATGATGTCAGGGCAATGTATATATGAAATATAACCCTTGTGGTTTCTTTTGATCTGTAATGTAAAAGTGGTATATACTCAACTGTATATCCAGGTCAACATTACTGGTGCTGCTATGATGGGAATAGTTACTGGTCTCAGTCCATTCACTAATTACTCTTGTACACTATTTGCTGTCACAGTGACTAATGGTCCAGTGAGTGATCCTATTATAGTGAGGACAGCTGAAGCAGGTATAGTAGTTAACCATGTACAGATGTATTTGTATATTAACCCTATACTTTCAATAGTTCCCAGTCCTCCAGTGATCAATACAGTTACTAATATCAGTAGTAGTATAGTACATGTGACTTGGACCAGACCTGCTGTACTTAATGGAGTTTTAGTCAGTTATACTATCACGTATGTCATTAATACTGATGTTAGGAGTGTAACTGTTGATTACAATGGAGAGGAAGTGAGCATGTGAAACAATGTGACTGTTTTATCATTTGTTACATGTAAACAGACACAGTCTTATGACATAGTTGGACTAAGTCCATATCAACTGATTTCTGTTACTATCATTGCTATTACTGGAAGAGGAATGAGTGGTCCTAGTGAAGAAGAATTTGGTAGATCAAGTGAAGCAGATAGTTACTGTGTGGCAGTATGTGTAAACATTGTTGTGTGCTATATGGAACAGCAGCTACATGCATACACTAGTATGTGTATGTGTATGTGTTAGGCACTTCATCCATAACATTGTATCTTCACCACATTAGCTCCAGGAGTAGTACAGTTCACCACAAGTAGTGTATCAAACACTGGAGTAAATGTACTGTGGAGTCCACCATCACAACCTAATGGTATCATCACAGCGTATCAAGTTATTTATGCCATTTACAACAATGCTACATCTGCGATGAGTGAACTGTTAAGTATCAGCAGGTCAACGTATTCTATTAGTAATCTCAGTAAGTTATTGTATTGATAATATGAAATGAATATTATTCTATCACAACACAGAACCTGGTGTGCCATATCAAGTCTTAGTTGTAGCATTTACCAGTGCTGGAAAGGGAGCTGAAAATAATTTTGAAACATTCTTTAGTCAAGAACTTAGTCCATCAAAAGTTCCAGCTGATATTAACATTGTAAGGCTAAACATGACCTCCATCAATGTCACTTGGACTCCATTATCACTTATTGAAGCTCGGGGATTTCCTCCTTACAGAGTTACTCTCATGTCACTGTCCACTAATAACTGTAACAAGAGACAAACTGACACTATCACCATGGAAATTAACAGCTATGTGGTACTTCATGATTTGGTCAGCACTCAGCTTATTCTGGCAGTAGTTGGAGTGAGAACTGGATCATCAAAAGTGTTCATGGATGTTGATCCCATCACTGGTAACATTTCTTATTGTGTCACCATATGTCAGTAGATATGTGTGTATATATGAGCAAAAATTGTAGCAGGTTTGTAGAATGGAAAGTCAGAGATGACAATTAATTGTGACCCAGTCTGGGAAAACCGGTCTTATTGCCCATGTCAGCAGATTCGATTTTTCACCAAGACCACAAAGCCACATGAATAAACTATCTAATTTCACAATCAAAATCAGCTAGACTTGAGTGGTCTGGTTTTGCTGGCTGCTTTTCCCAAGCCCAGTGACAATCCGTATGTGTAGTATGGGGCCTTAATAGAGCTCTGGTCAGCTTGGGAATGGCTGTATGTGGCTGTACATCTCTGTGATGTTGAATAAATACATCTGCTGTGAATTTCCTTTTACTTTAGCCAGTTTCGAGACCTGAATAGCCCATAACTTGGCCTAATTCATCCCAAAACATTCCTCTTCAATTTTTAAATAGCATCTTTCCTGTCTTCCAGGCCCCCCCCCCCCCCCCCCCCCACCTCCCACCCCTTTGGAGCTCGTCTGATACAACCAACCTCAGTTTAAAAACTATCTAAAAAGGCAGGAAACGTAGCTGTTGACTACTTTTTCAGTGGAAGATCTGGAAGATAATAAATTGTTGTAAAATATGTGAAAATTTGGTACACATAGCTACCACCATTGGCAAGCTACAACACTCTGAATATTTAAAACCAGGGTTTCTCAATACTTTCAGATGGGTGATAAGACCGGTTTTCCCAGGCTGGGTCACAATTAATGTGCATTTTTTGTAATAACATGTAGAAGCACTGTACAAGTACAAGAAAAGATTTAAAATTTTATAACTATGAATAACACCTACATAATTGATAAACTTAATGCAAATCCCAAGGCCTATTTATGGATATGTTAAAGCCAAGCAGAAAGTGAAAGCATCTATTCCTCTTCTAGAGACCTAAGGGTTCCACCACCACTAGTATGTAACTTAGCAACTGGAGGTTCCTAACTTCATATCTTATCCCTGACTTTCCAGTCATATCTATTATGTCTTGTCAGATATTAGCACCATGGAAGTTACAGCATATGGCATCTCATAAAATATCATACCTTAAGCATATTAAAGCACCAGGCCCAGACGCAATCCGTTCTCTTATACCCATAAGGCTTGTGTTTGTAGTATCAGAAATTATAAGTATCAAATCAATCCTTTAAGTCTTGCTAACTATCTCAAAATCAGAAATCTAAAATGTTGTTCCGACATTAATTTTAAGAAAGGGGCCAAATCTGTTGTTAATGATTATTACGGGCCTATTGGCCTTACTTCATAAATTGTCAAACTACTTAAATCAATGGTTTGTGACTGTGTTCACACATTTTATATTTATATTAATTGGTCCCTAGTGGCTATATAGTGACAAATAAAAGACCCCCTAATGAAGCACGAGAAGTCTTGTATGAGTAATGGTTGAATGCATAGAAAATCCTGCATTCCAGACAGCTAGCTGCAAGCTACCAAAGGATATTTCTGCACTAAGTTTTAGTATCTAGTTTCCAATACCCTGCTTCACAGGTTTTCAGTTGCCTTCTTTGCAGTTCCCTAGTGGGATAGTGACTAATTAAATGACTTCACAGTACCCATCATTACTGCACAGTAGTACTGTGTAGTAGACGTTTGGTCTTTTCTGCCTGAAATTATCACCTTACACTTTTGATTCACGCCAACATGGTAGTATTGGTTAGGGCATCTAAAAATACCTTTAGAGCAACTCCTATCCCTTCCAACAAGTTTCTGTAAATTTCAAATTTTTTACTGAATTTTATGCCTGACTGACTGACTGACTGACTGACTGACTGACTGACTGACTGACTGACTGACTGACTGACTGACTGACTGACTGACTGACTGACTGACTGACTGACTGACTGACTGACTGACTGACTGACTGACTGACTGACTGACTGACTGACTAATTGATCGACATACCTACCGACTTACTGACTGACGAAGGACAGATGAATGAACGGATGGACTGACCAGCTGACAGGCATGACCAAGCCTAAAAATGCCTTCAGTGCAATTCCTAACCCTTCCAATAAGTTTATTTCATTTTTTATTTGGGCTTGATTTTAACATTGGTTTGTGCCTTTTCACCAACTGCAGCAGCTACAGTGCAGGAATTATAGACTTACTATTGTCCTCCTTTGTGTCCCATTTCTCCTCTAAGTGTTGATTCCTAGTAACATATCATGGCTTCATTGCAAGAATTGTTCATAAATTTTGTGGTGAGTGGATTATTTGCAGAGGTACTTCTCATACTATATCGCTGTATAACAGAACTGAAAACAAAGCAGAATAGCCACATTGCTTTTCAGTAATTGATAGTTGGAGTGTGTGTTTGGTATACATTTTGGTCAGTAATTTATATAGATATACTATCTGTGTAGTGGATGTAGCTGAGTGTCCAACTTTAACACCAGAGGATGATGACTGCAGTATCACTGTTGTATTTGTGACTGGATTTTGGAAAAACGATCCAAATCGCACATGAGAAGTTTTGAGATAAACGGTTTTAAAGAATTGAAGCCAGCATAACTCTCCAAGGATAGCAAGCACGAGTATGAAATTTACACAAAAGATGCATCAATCTGTTACCTTTCAGGCCACTTCCAGTACTTGTAGCTGCTTGTAGAGTTTCCCGCAAAATAAGATAGAAAATCTGAGTAGTTGGATGAGCGAAGTAGTATCACGAGTGCTCACAAAGGGGTGGAGGGTTAGGGAGGGGGTGTGGCGAGGAGGGCAAGAGATAGACCTCAAAATGGAGGCAGACCACGATTGGAGTCCAGACATGAGATTACAGGGCTGTGCTGGCTCCTTAGTGGCTGATATGTAGCAAAATCAACAGAGAAAACGTCTGGCCAACATTATAAGGCTGTACACCAGTAAACCACTGATTCTTACCAAGCCAGGTCCTTCACAAGGTCTGAAACCGCCTTTTGAGCACTCCACACTACCCAGAAAAGACGTCTGTTAAAACCAGCCTCGAGTAGTTTGAGTAGTACTGAGGGTCAAAACTAGTAGTACGATAGTGTAGCTATCCACTGGTGGTGTTAGTTTGATTTTTCCTGATGTGCG